>NW_025747273.1:0-62826 GCF_021184085.1 Oncorhynchus gorbuscha
AAGAGAAGAGCTGACAGGGGAAAGAGAAGAACTGACAGGGGGAAAGAGAAGAGCTGACAGGGGTAAAGAGAAGAGCTGACAGGGGTAAAGAGAAGAGCTGACAGGGGTAAAGAGAAGAGCTGACAGGGGGAAAGAGAGAAGAGCTGACAGGGGGAAAGAGAAAAACTGACAGGGGGAAAAGAAGAGCTGACAGGGGGAAAGACAGGGGGAAGAGAGGAGCTGACAGGGGGAAAGAGATGAGCTGACAGGGGGAAAGAGAAGAGCTGACAGGGGGAAAGAGAAGTGCTGACAGGGGAAGCGAAGAGCTGACAGGGGGAAAGAGAAGAACGACAGGGGAAGAGAAAGAACTGACAGGGGGAAAGAGAAGAGCTGACAAGGAAAAAGAAGAGCTGACAGGGGGAAAGCGAAAGGCTGACAGGGGGAAAGAGAAAGAGCTGACAGGGGAAAAGAGAATAATTAGACAGAGGAAGTTGGAGAATAGAGAGAACAGAAAGAGAGGAGAGGGGAAAGATCGAGAGAAAGAAAGATCAGAGTGGAAACAGGGGTTTGTGTATATGTATGTGTCTACAACTTCTATTTGGGAGAGCTGCTTACAGAAGCACAAATCTAATGACACTAAGAAACATGGCCGACCCACTGACATAACAAAGAAGTTATCAGAGATTTACTGCTTTGATGACAGACTGATTTATGTCATTACATTAGACTAGAATAATGCCCAGGTAACATTCTCGTAACGTTATTAGAATGTTTGTTTGGTCAATGACCAGAGTCTTTGGGCACTTGGACTTTAGCTAAGGGCAAACCCAGATATAGTCCTAACCATGAGGGACAGTCTAGAAATGTAAGCTGATTCAGAAGTCATTGGGTTTAAGAGCTAAGTTAAGAGCTACGAGCTAAGGGATCAGTGACTTGACACTGCAAACCCCACCTCTTTACATGAATACCTAGGATGAGGGTCCCCCCCCCTTTAAGATTTAGATGCACTATTGTAAAGTGACTGTTCCACTGGATGTCATAAGGTGAATGCACCAATTTGTAAGTCGCTCTGGATAAGAGAGTCTGCTAAATGACTTAAATGTATGTAAATGTAATGTAAATGTTGTATGTAAGTTTGGATGCACTGCAAGCTCAAGGCAGAAAGAGATGAGAGACAAGAAGAAGGAGAGAAAGAGAGAGAGAGAAGACGTGTCTAAGACTTGACAGTTCATGCAGCAGTATTTTGATCATACAGTTCTGATCATGGAATTCATGCATCTACTGTACACCTACATTTAAGGTGTACATTTAAGGTGTACACCTACATACACCTACCTTGTCCACTGTCACACCCTTACCTTAGAGAGCCTTTTTTACGTCTCTTTTTGGTTTGGTCAGGGTGTGATTTGGGTGGGCATTCTACTATGTCCTTTATTTCTATGATTTTTGTTTCTATGTGTTGGCCGGTTATGGTTCTCAATCAGGGACAGCTGTCTATCGTTGTCTCTGATTGGGAATCATATTTAGGTAGCCCTTTTTCCCTCCTTTCAGTGTGGGTAGTTGACTTTTGTTAGTGGAACTATAGCTCTGTAAGCTTCACGGTCGTTTCTTTGTTGGCGACATTTACCTAAATAAACAGAAATGTACGCTCACCACGCTGCACTTTGGTCCACTTCTTACGACGCCCGTGACATCCACAGTGGTGTGTCCGGATTCCCTTTTCCAACGCTATATTCAAAGGCTAGTATGCATTCTATAAACATTGAAATAGGCAAAATATGATAACACAACAACTGATTGCAGTAGCTAACTAACTGTAGATAACTAGCCAGCTAAAGTCTGTAGCTAGCAAGCTAGCAAGCAACGCTAAAAGGATTGCAAACGGATTAGCATTATTTTTCTAAATATTAGCTAGCTGGCTAGCATTTATGTGGCCAGTAAACAAGTTCCTTACTCGGTAGGAAGGTATTTCCACCAACATTATAATGAAAAGGTGCCTCTCGGGCACAAAACACACGCTTTCTGGAGACTTGTGGGATGAGTGCTGATGACATCGTCCACTGTATGTGTTTTCGTGGCCTGATGGCATCCAGCCTGAGGAGAAAACCCGTACACAATGCATCCCTGACCACCTCCTGAAGTGGTCAGACAGATCTGAACACAATCACACCACATTAGAGGTTGACCGATGCTGATACAGATACCGATTAATCGGACGATTTTTATATATTCGTAATAATGAGAATTACAACAATACTGAATGAACACTTATTTTAACTTAATATAATACATCAATAAAATCAATTTAGTCTCAAATAAATAATGAAACATGTTCCATTTGGTTTAAATAATGCAAAAACAAAGCGTTGAAGAAGAAAGTATAAGTGCAATATGTGCCATGTAAAAGCTCACGTTTGAGTTTCTTGCTCAGAACATGAGAACATATGAAAGCTGGTGGTTCCTTTAACATGAGTCTTCAATATTACCAGGTAAGAAGTTTTAGGTTGTAGTTATTATAGGACTATTTCTCTCTATACCATTTATATTTCATATACCTTTGACTATTGGATGTTCTAATAGGTACTTTGGTATTGCCAGCCCTAATCTCGGGAGTTGATAGGCTTGAAGTCATAAACAGCGCAATGCTTGAAGCACAGCGAAGAGCTGCTGGCAAATGCAGGAAAGTACTGTTTGAATAAATGCTTATGAGCCTGCTGCTGCCTACCACCGCTCAGTCAGACTGCTCTATCAAATCATAGACTTAATTGTAATATAATAACACACAGAAATAAGAGCCGTAGGTCATTAATATGGTCAAATCCGGAAACTATCTATACTAAACTAAACTATACTTTAGAAAATATAATGTTTATTCTTTCAGTGAAATACAGAACCGTTCTGTATTTTATCTAATGGGTGGCATCCATCAGTCTAAATATTGCTGTTACATTGCACAACCATCAATGTTATGTCATATTATGTACAATTCTGGCAAATTAAATGGTCTTCACAGTTCGAAACGAGCCAGGCGGCCCAAACTGCTGCATATACCCTGACTCTGTTGCACAGAAGCAAGAGAAGAGACACAATTTCCCTAGTTAAAATAAATTCATGTTAGCAGGCAATATTAAGTAAATATACAGGTTTAAAAATATATGCTTGTGTGTTTATTTTAAGAAAGGCATTGATGTTTATGGTTAGGTACACATTGGTGCAACGAAGGTGCTTTTTTTGCGAATTTGCTTGTTAAATCACCCGTTTGGCGAAGTAGGCTGTGATTCAATGATAAATTAACAGGCACAGCATTGATTATATGCAACACAGGACAAGCTAGATAAACTAGTAATATCATCAACCATGTGTAGTTAAGAGATTTATTGGTTTTTCTAAGATAAGTTTAATTCTAGCTAGCACCTTACCTTGGCTCCTTGCTGCACTCGCATAACAGGTAGTCAGCCTGCCAAGCAGTCTCCTCGTGGAGTGCAATGTAATCGGCCATAATCTGTGTCCAAAAATGGCAATTACTGATTGTTTTGAAAACATGAGTTCTGCCCTAATTAATCGGCCAGTCCGATTAATCGGTCGACCTCTACATCACATAGCCACTTTAGTGCGTCTAGACCTGCCTTTTCAATGCGATTTTCGTATTCTGACAGCAGAAGTCAGAGGTGTAGACACGACCAGAGAGAGATAGAGACAGGGAAGGGGGGGATGCAGGAATGAGAAAAAGAAGGCCCTGCATTATGGGAAAGAATGTGAGCATGACAGGGAGCGAGAGAAAGTGAGGAGGAAGACAGAAAGAGGCAAAGAGCCATGAGGTGAGCCCTGCACACGTACAGCTGGTGCTCATGCCCTCAGGGTGCCTGCACAGTCACAGCGGCATCTGGCACACCATCAGATACCCTGCCAATGTCTGCCAAACAAGCAGACCAGAAAGAGAGAGCTAGAGAGAGAGAGAGAGAGAGAGAACGCAAAGAAGGAAAGAAGCGGAAACTGAAAAAGGGAGACAGCAGAGAAGGAGAGATGGAAAGAGAGGAAGTGAGAATATCCAGCCTCTCTCCACCACACCCTGTCCTCCTCATTATATAGCCCTAATTAATGATCAGTGATCTCATCTCAGTCTCCCTCTGTGAGAGTAGGGGAAGCAGGGCGTGTGTGTGTGTGTGTGTGTGTGTGTGTGTGTGTGTGTGTGTGTGTGTGTGTGTGTGTGTGTGTGTGTGTGTGTGTGTGTGTGTGTGTGTGTGTGTGTGTGTGTGTGTGTGTGTGTGTGTGTGTGTGTGTGTGTGTGTGTGTGTGTGTGTGTGTGTGTGTGTGTGTGTCTAAAAGTGTCGTAGTATGTGTTTTTAAAAGTGTGAGTGTGTATGCGTGTGCATTTGGGTGTGCATGTGTGTGTGTGTGTTTCCAAAACAGTGGCTCCATCTTCACTTACCCCTTACTACAGGAAGGAAACCCTGTCTATTGCCAACCTCTCCATCTTGACCATCCTCTGTATCACATCACAACAGACCCTGTTATCTCCACATTATCTCTACCTTCACCATCCTCTGTATCACACCACAACAGACCCTGTTATCTCCACCATCCTCTGTATCACACCACAACAGACCCTGTTATCTCCACCATCCTCTCTACTTTCACCATCCTCTGTATCACACCACAACAGACCCTGTTATCTCCACATCCTCTCTACCTTCACCATCCTCCCTACCTCCACCATCCCCCCTACCTCCATCATCCTCTGTATCACACCACAACAGACCCTGTTATCTCCACATCCTCTCTACCTTCACCATCCTCTGTATCACACCACAACAGACCCTGTTATCTCCATCATCCTCTGTATCACACCACAACAGACCCTGTTATCTCCACCATCCTCTGTATCACACCACAACAGACCATGTTATTCCACCATCTTCTGTATCACACCACAACAGACCCTGTTATCTCCACCATCCTCTGTATCACACCACAACAGACCCTGTTATCTCCACCATCCTCTGTATCACACCACAACAGACCCTGTTATCTCCACCATCCTCTGTATCTCCACCATACTCTGTATCTTCACCATCCTCTGTATCACACCACAACAGACCCTGTTATCTCCACATCCTCTCTACCTTCACCATCCTCTGTATCACACCACAACAGACCCTGTTATCTCCACCATCCTCTGTATCACACCACTCCTGTTACCATCCTCTCTACCTTCACCATCCTCTGTATCACATCACAACAGACCCTGTTATCTCCACCATCCTCTCTATCTTCACCATCCTCTGTATCACATCACAACAGACCCTGTTATCTCCACCATCCTCTCTACCTTCACCATCCTCTGTATCACATCACAACAGACCCTGTTATCTCCCATCCTCTCTACCTTCACCATCCTCTGTATCACATCACAACAGACCCTGTTATCTCCACCATCCTCTCTACCTTCACCATCCTCTGTATCACATCACAACAGACCCTGTTATCTCCACCATCCTCTCTACCTTCACCATCCTCTGTATCACATCACAACAGACCCTGTTATCTCCACCATCCTCTCTACCTTCACCATCCTCTGTATCACACCACAACAGACCCTGTTATCTCCACCATCCTCTGTATCACACCACAACAGACCCTGTTATCTCACCATCCTCTGTATCAGCATCACAACAGACCCTGTTATCTCCACCATCCTCCCTACCTCCACCATCCTCTGTATCACACCACAACAGACCCTGTTATCTCCACCATCCTCTGTATCACACCACAACAGACCCTGTTATCTCCACCATCCTCTGTATCACTTTCCCACAACAGACCCTGTCATCTCCACCATCCTCTCTACCTCCAACAGACTAGGAAAACACCACAACAGACCTGTTATCTCCACCATCCTCTGATCGGATCCCAGCCGCGACACCAAAACAACCACGTAAAACAGACCCTGTTATCTCCCACCATCGCGCTCCTCCCTGCACACTATCCTCTGTCCACCATGATAACAAGGTTGATGATCCGTCATCTTCCAGAGAGACATAAGAGAATGAACCAGAAACATGGCTCACTCGGAGAAACGACTTTCTGAAGCGGAGCCAGCTGGTTTGCCCTCCACCCAGGACAAGAAACGAGCATATTTCTGGATCCCAGTGACCAAAACAACATGAATTCAAGTCCTTCTGTTCAATTGGACTTAGAATTCTCACAATCAAATGTGGCTGATATTGAGTGGCTGCTTTCAACATACTGCTCCAGCCACGAGCACTCGCGCTTAATATAATGTTTACATACCCCACTCAAACTCTCATATGATAACTGTCTTCCAACCATCTACTGCATCTTGCCGCCAATGTCCAGTCTCATGATAACTTTAAGGTTGAGCTGTTGTGAAATCCGGCAAGGGTTGCCTTCCAGAGAGACATAAGAGAATGTAACGTTCTTTGCTTCACAGAAACATGGCTCACTCGAGAGACGCTATCGAAGTCGGTACAGCCAGCTTATTAAGTTAACGACAGCAGCCAACATTTTAATTGAATTGTGCCGGCTCGACAATCACATTCGCCCCTCGCGCCTAGCCACCAGAGACGGCTACCATAGTAACAAAAGGGAAATGCCTCTATCAGTTTCTCAGACATCTGGGAAAGGAACAGAATACATCGGGGTGCAAAGATGTACAGAACAGGTTGATCTTTTGGGCACCTAGTCAGTTGCACAACTGAATGCAATCAACTGAAATGTGCCTTCCACATTTAACCCAACCCCTTTGAAACAGGTGTGGGGGCTGCCTTAATCGACGTCATCAGTGCCCGTGGAGCAGTCCTTGCTCAAGGGCAGAACAGCAGATTTTTCCACCTTGCTGGCTCGGGGATGTGAACAAGCAACCTTGCGGTTACTGTCCCAACGCTCTAACTGTTAGGCTACCTGCAGCCTAGTGTGACAGAAGAAATGTACTACTGTGCATATCGGACTAAGAGGATAATTCAGTGGATCTTCCTTCGAGAAAGTTACATGATGCATTTTTATCTGAACACTCAAAGGTTGCACCTTTCTGAATAAGTTAAGTGATAAGAATAGACTCTACATTTTCCGGAAATGTGGTTATCAGAGACATTGTTTTAAATGAATTCAGTTGTACCTTGCCACATTGCACTATCACATCTAATATGACTAGCTAGCATTGTTGCCATGGCAGCATTGCAAAAACATGACCTCTCAAAAGAAACAAACCTAAATGTATTAGATGATACAGAATAACAGCTGAAATGAATTGACTTTCCGTTTCTTCTTTAACAAGTAACACGGACATCCTGTTTTTCTTTCCTATGTTCTGTGGTATAGTGTGTAGCAGGCCATTGTGTTGATGGAAGTCTTTGTTACTAGTCTTTCTGCTCTTGAATTGAAGCTTGAGAGAGCTAGCGTGTTCATATTGGAGTATTTGAAGGTAGAGAAGGGAGAGAGACTGTTATAGTGAGAGAGCTAGAGAGAGAGAGCTAGAGAGAGCTGTTGAATAAGGCCCCAAATAGGAACCTGGTGTTGTGAGAGGGAGAGGATCCTGGATGAATAGTGTAATACCTGGTGTTGTGAGAGGAGAGTAGTCCCTGGATGAATAGTGTAATAGGGCCTGGTGTTGTGAGAGGAAGTGGTCCTGGTTGAATAGTGTAATAGGAGCCTGAAATTTGTGAGAGAGAAGTGGTCCTGGTTGAATAGTGTAATAGGAGCCTGGTGTTGTGAGAGGAGAGTGGTCCTGGTTGAATAGTGTAATAGGAGCCTGGTGTTGTGAGAGGAGGAGAGTGGTTCTGGTTGAATAGTGTAATAGGAGCCTGGTGTTGTGAGAGAGTGGTCCTGGTTGAATAGTGTAATAGGAGCCTGGTGTTGTGAGGAGTGGTCCTGGTTGAATAGTGTAGTAGGAGCCTGGTGTTGTGAGAGGAGAGTGGTCCCTGGTTGAATAGTGTAATAGGAGCCTGGTGTTGTGTGAGGAGAGTGGTTCTGGTTGAATAGTGTAGTAGGACCTGGTGTTGTGAAGGAGAGTGGTCTGGTTGAATAGTGTAATAGGAGCCTGGTGTTGTGAGAGGGGAGAGTGGTCCTGGTTGAATAGTGTGGTAGGGCCTGGTGTTGTGAGAGGAGAGTGGTCCTGGTTGAATAGTGTAATAGGAGCCTGGTGTTGTGGAGGAGAGTGGTCCTGGTTGAATAGTGTAATAGGGGCCTGGTGTTGTGAGAGGAGAGTGGTCCTGGTTGAATAGTCTAATAGGAGCCTGGTGTTGTGAGAGGAGAGTGGTTCCTGGTAGATAGTGTAATGGGAGCCTGGTGTTGTAGGAGTGGTCCTGCCTGGTGTTGTGAGAGGAGAGTGGTCCTGGTTGAATAGTGTAATTGGGCCTGGTGTTGTTTTCTCACTAAGGGGCCTAATGGATGATAGAATGGTCTGGAACACTACTGTCATGGCACACACACACAAACAAGGAACACATGCAGGTGCACACACTCACAGATGGACAGGCACGTGCATGTACACACAAACACACTCGGTCATCCCTCTCTTTCTGTGAGTAATTATCACACGCTCAACGCCCTCTCTTTCTCCCCACGGTCAGCTCACACTGTGGACCAGGCATCCTAAATCCCCCTTAATGTAGTCTAACTATTGGCAAGTCTACAGTGTACATCTCTAAAACAGTCAGGTCTACATATTGATCTTCAGTCAGGTCTCTCTATCTATCTACAGTTAGGTCTCTCTCTCTATATACAGTCAGGTCTCTCTATCTATCTACAGTCAGGTCTCTATATCTATCTACAGTCAGGTCTCTCTCTCTAGCTACAGTCAGGTCTCTCTATCTATCTACAGTTCAGGTCTCTATCTATCTACAGTTATCTATCTACAGTCAGGTCTCTATCTATCTACAGTTAGGTCTCTATCTATCTACAGTCAGGATTATATCGATCTACAGTCAGGTCTCACTATCTATCTACAGTCAGGTCTCTCTCTCTCTATCTACAGTCAGGTCTCTATCTATCTACAGTCAGGTCTCTCTATCTATCTATAGTCAGGTCTCTCTATCTATCTACAGTCAGGTCTCTCTATCTATCTACAGTCAGGTCTCTCTCTCTATCTACAGGCAAGTCTCTCTATATACAGTCAGGTCTCTCTATCTACAGTCAGGTCTCTCTATCTATCTACAGTCAGGTCTCTCTATCTACAGTCAGGTCTCTCTATCTATCTACAGTCAGGTCTCTCTTTCTACAGTCAGGTCTCTATCTATCTACAGTCAGGTCTCTATATCTTTCTACAGTCAGGTCTCTCTATCTATCTACAGTCAGGTCTCTATATCTATCTACAGGCAGGTCTCTCTATCTATCTACAGTCAGGTCTCTATATCTATCTACAGTCAGGTCTCTCTATCTATCTACAGTCAGGTCTCTATATCTATCTACAGTCAGGTCTCTCTATCTATCTACAGTCAGGTCTCTCTATCTATCTACAGTCAGGTCTCTATATCTATCTACAGTCAGGTCTCTATATCTATCTACAGTCAGGTCTCTATATCTATCTACAGTCAGGTCTCTCTATCTACAGTCAGGTCTCTCTATCTACAGTCAGGTCTCTATATCTATCTACAGTCATATCTCTATATTTATCTACAGTCAGGTCTCTATATCTATCTACAGTCATATCTCTATATCTTTCTACAGTCAGGTCTCTCTATCTATCTACAGTCAGGTCTCTATATCTATCTACAGCCAGGACTCTCTATCTATCTACAGTCAGGTCTCTCTATCTATCTACAGTCAGGTCTCTCTATCTATCTACAGTCAGGTCTCTCTATCTATCTACAGTCAGGTCTCTCTATCTACAGTCAGGTCTCTATATCTATCTTACAGTCAGGTCTCTATATCTATCTACAGTCAGGTCTCTATCTACAGTCAGGTCTCTCTATCTACAGTCAGGTCTCTATATCTATCTACAGTCATATCTCTATATTTATCTACAGTCAGGTCTCTATATCTATCTACAGTATATCTCTATATCTTTCTACAGTCAGGTCTCTCTATCTATCTACAGTCAGGTCTCTATATCTATCTACAGTCAGGTCTCTCTATCTATCTACAGTCAGGTCTCTATATCTATCTACAGTCAGGTCTCTATCTATCTACAGTCAGGTCTCTATATCTATCTACAGTCAGGTCTCTCTATCTATCTACAGTCAGGTCTCTCTATCTACAGTCAGGTCTCTATATCTATCTACAGTCAGGTCTCTATATCTATCTACAGTCAGGTCTCTCTATCTATCTACAGTCAGGTCTCTCTATCTATCTACAGTCAGGTCTCTATATCTATCTACAGTCAGGTCTCTATATCTATCTTACAGTCAGGTCTCTATATCTATCTACAGTCAGGTCTCTCTATCTACAGTCAGGTCTCTCTATCTACAGTCAGGTCTCTATATCTATCTACAGTCATATCTCTATATTTATCTACAGTCAGGTCTCTATATCTATCTACAGTCATATCTCTATATCTTTCTACAGTCAGGTCTCTCTATCTATCTACAGTCAGGTCTCTATATCTATCTACAGTCAGGTCTCTCTATCTACAGTCAGGTCTCTATATCTTTCTACAGTCAGGTCTCTATATCTATCTACAGTCAGGTCTCTATATCTATCTACAGTCAGGTCTCTATATCTATCTACAGTCAGGTCTATCTCTCTGTCAATCACTATAAGCAGATTCAGTTCCGCCTCATTACCCTGAGGGCCACTGGCAGGTCAGTCTGCTCATTAAGCCTCCATGCTAACACTCCACTGGCTGTTGTTCATCGCCCAACCTGCCTCTCGCCACTTGCCAGGAACTTCATTATAAATAAGAATTTGTTCTTAACCGACTCTCTTGCTTAAATAGAGGTTAAAAAAATAAAATCAGCTGCATGTGTTTATTAATAATGTCTTCTAGTCAAAGTACCTTCAGCCACCCCCCCTTTCTCTCCCTCCATCCCCCTCTTTCTCCATTCTCTCTTTCTCTCCCTCCATCCCCCTCCAACCATCTCTCCCACCCTACATCCCTCTCTTTCTCCATCCCTCTCTTTCTCCATTCCTCTCTTTCTCTCCTCCATCCCCCCTCCAACCATCTCTCCAACCCTACATCCCTCTCTTTCTCCATCCCTCTCTTTCTCCATTCCTCTCTTTCTCTCCCTCCATCCCCCTCCAACCATCTCTCCCACCCTACATCCCTCTCTTTCTCCATCCCTCTCTTTCTCCATTCCTCTCTTTCTCTCCCTCCATCCCCCCTCCAACCATGTATCCCACCCTACATCCCTCTCTTTCTCCATTCCTCTCTTCTTATTCCACACATCACTCTCCCCCTTCTCTCTCCTTCCCTCCCTCAATCCACACGTCCAGTGAAGAGTTAAACATTCAGAACTGAACACCCTCTGTGACGCGTGCAGGTGAAACCTGACAGATGGTGTTTATCAGAGCTCAGAACAAATGTTGCATTACATCTCTATCTATCTCCATCTATTTACCCCATTACCTAATCTATCAGCAGTGTGTGTGTGTGTTTAACAGTGTGTGTCAGCATTGTATTTTTATCACAATGCGAAACAAAGAAAACAACTATCTCGTTAAAACCTGACTGCAATTATTGTGATGTGAGAAAAACAAAGGGGCTGATGACTGACAGGGTAATTAACACCTGCTACCACGGCAACCCATAGACTTAATTGAATTCTGGCCCAAGCCAGATCGATCCTGATTGATCGAGACAAACAATGCCAGGGGACTTTAATTGACTTTACTCAGGTGATGGTAGGAGAAAGTTATGTGGATGGGGATAGGTATTATACAGAGGGCATCAGGACACAGCGAGGAGAACTTTAAGTCTGACATTGTCTAGTCATAAAGGAAAAGATGGCACTATGATATTTGTTAACCACAAATGGGATTTGCCCCCCTTTCGCCCTAAATCAAGTGCGAGTGAGAAACAAAAACCTGCAGACACTGCAGCCCTCCAGGAGATGAGTTTCATACCCTTCTTTCTTGGTATTAAGGTGCGTGTGTGTGTGACTTTGTCTGCATCTGTGTGTGTGTGTGACTTTGTCTGCATCTGTGTGTGTGTGTGACTTTGTCTGCATCTGTGTGTGTGTGTGACTTTGTCTGCATCTGTGTGTGTGTGTGTGTGTGTGTGTGTGTGTGTGTGTGTGTGTGTGTGTGTGTGTGTGTGTGTGTGTGTGTGTGTGTGTGTGTGTGTGTGTGTGTGTGTGTGTGTGTGTGTGTGTGTGTGTGTGTGTGTGTGTGTGTGTGTGTGTGACTTTGTCTGCATCTGTGTGTGTGCGTGCGTGCGTGCCTGCGTGCGTGCGTGCGTGCGTGCGTGCGTGCGTGCGTGTGTGTGTGTGTGTATGGACTGCTATGAACTGGTACTCACCTTGAGAGCACGAGAACGGTTGGCCAGGAGATTCTCAATGTTCCCCTGCTGCATTAGCCACCAGCTGGCTGGCATCGTTGGACCCCACACTGAAGTACTTCCTGTGGCTCTGGAAGATCTGCACCAATCAGGAGATAGAGCGTCAAAGGTGACAGTGAAGCAATCAAGAAGAGAGAAACAAGGGTCAAAGGTGACACAGGAGAGAGTGATACTTTGATAAAATATTGACATGGTGTATCTTAGAATTGTACCTATGAGGATAGTCACAATAAATGTACTTGATTACATTTATTTGCAGGGACAATGAACACAATAATCCAAATGTATGTAAATATGTGTCAGATGTGTCAAATGTGTCAAATCCTGATGTCACCACTGTGTGTACAAAGCCAGTGTAAATCAAGCAACATTATGCCACATTGGAGCACAACGACAAACACCATTTACTGAATATGGAATATGTTTCAGAAAGAGGAATTAAACAATAAAAAAACAGAAATGCCAAACAGCCAATTATACAGCAGCCAGAGGGGCTTTCTAGGTCCGACATTAAAACCACAGGCTTGTAGTGTGTGAATGTGTGTGCGGGCACGCGCGTGTGTGTGTGTCTAAGTCTGTGTATCGAAGTGTGTGTTTACTTAGCTAACCTCTGTGGGGCTGTGCTATGTGTTTCTGCTTGTCCATGAGTAATGATACTGATGGTTATTCTCCACATGCTCTTTCTGCTTACAAGCAAACACAATCCTCCCTGTGTAGTAAACAAAGCAGCCATGCTGCCAGAGGTCTCAATGAAGGAAACCTACATTTATTCTACTGCAACAGGACAAAGGAATGTACAGTTGACCATTGATGTTATCCCACTCTCTATCTATATATATGCTATAGGGTCAAGATTAGGTCATAAAAGTCTAGCTATTTTCCCTCACCCCATGAGCATCAAATGATGCCTGCGACAGGAAATTAGCTCCAAACGTGGTATAACACCGTCATGGTAAAGATGTCTGCTTTTCTTTTTTCTTCTAAATGTCTGTGATGACAAGCAGGGCAAGAGGCAGCCCTGATATGGTGTCTGTTAAGGGTATGTTCCTGAGAATACTGTGTTGCTCAAGGGAAATCATGCCTGTGTGTTGTCCCTGGGACGTCATGCATTGTGTGCGTGTGTGTCTGAAAAATGTCATCCAAAAGGAATCTGAAATCGATCGACAATTACTGTGATGATTATTGTGCATTTCATATTTCTTAATTATTTCTTCTTTTTTTGTTTTCTGGTTATACATTGTTATTGATTATTGCATTGTTGGGCTATAGGTTTGCAAGAAAGACATTTTCACTGTACTTGTGCATGTGACATTTAAACGAGACATAATTACAGAGGCTCCATATCAGGCCTGGCTCGGCAAGAGGAGGAGAGTTGTCATAGGGTTATAGCAATCAACACAAGGGATGTGTCCCAAAGGCACCCTATTCCCATATAGTGCACTACTTATGACCAGAGCCCCTGCATAGGGAATAGGGTGCCATTTGGGATGCAGCCAGAGTAACAGCTCCTCCTCACTGTCCATATCATGTAAGCTTGTTAGGGAAGTGGATAGGGATGTGGTGTTTGGAGTTGACACTGATAGTCCTTGAGTGTGGACATTCCCTAGCAGAATACTGTAAGCAGATGTCCCCATATCACTAATGAGATGGCACTTTGTAAAGTCCAGATCTGTTGTGACAACCATCATTGTATTGGATGTGACACACATCAAACAGGAGAGGTCAGGAGTATGTGTGCGCATGTGTGTGTGCACGTGTGTGTGTGTGTGTGTGTGTGTGTGTGTGTGTGTGTGTGTGTGTGTGTGTGTGTGTGCGCGTATATGTGTGTGCGCGTGTGTATATTGATTGTTGAAATCAGAGTTGTGGATGTGTGACTATGGGGTTGCAAGCTTCCTGTGCGTTTGAGAGGAGTGTGGTGTTGTGGTATATGCACGTTTGTGCACGTCTGTGTTCCTATGTTTACAAGGTGTTCCTGTGTGTCCCACCTGTATGAGGTTCTGCACTCCGCTGGCTGTGTCCGTCAGTGTGACCAGCTCCTGTTGCATCTGCTCCACCCATTCCTTTATCCTGAGGAAACAATGAAAGCACCAATCAAAATCATTCAAATTCATTTACTTCCTGTAACTCATCGAATCCGATGATGAAATGGTTTTACTTATCCAATCACATTGATATCTCTGAACTGCTGTTTTCAGGATCATTGGTACCAAACAAAAGACAATGGACTGAAACAGGGAGGGAAATACTTTACTGTTCAGTAAGAAACGTTTTTGTTTTTCTGTTGCAAAACAGTTTGCTTCAGTGTGCAATAATAAATAAGACCCTGAAGGTGCAGAACGATCAATAGAAATACATGTCTGTCAAGCAGAATAAGGAATCAAGTTAGCTCTATGTTACATTTCCATCTGCAAAGCTGTGAATGTTCACCACTGCATAAATAATCTTGACTTACTTGGATTCGCCAATCACCTTGCAGTAGATACTACATGACCACACATTAACAGAGCAGTTGAGTCAGGCAGTAACAGTACTGCTGACTATCACTTTATGCAAAAACATATCTCGCCATGCAGGTTAATCAATTCAGTGGTCTATAAAATAGTCATGTTTACTCCTGAGTATATGTGTTTTGACTCCCATTAACTGTGCATTAGAGTATATATAGATATAGAGAGAGTAGAGGATATATTCATGGTTGTCAGTGGGTGAGTAACAAGGACAGGGGTGAGATATTAGGTCATGTATACAGGGATAGTAGAGGGAGAAATTAGTTACCCTTACCGGAACACTAGTTACTTGGCTCAATAAACTGTCAGAAACGGAACGGAACACTAGTTAACTGGCTCAATAAACTGTATTTGTAAGTCGCTCTGGATAAGAGCGTCTGCTAAATGACTTAAATGTAAATGTAAATGTAATGTACCCTATACAGAAACGGAACACTAGTTAACTGGCTCAATAAACGGTCTGTACCCTATACAGAAACAGAACAATATTTAACTGCCTGGCCGGTTCCCTCTCCACTGGGATTCTCTGCCTCTAACCCCATTACAGGGGCTGAGTCATTGGCTTACTGGTGCTCTTTCCATGCCGTCCCTAGGAGGAGTGCGTCACTTGAGTAGGCTGAGTCACTGACGTGGTCTTCCTGTCTGGGTTGGCGCAACCCCTTGGGTTGTGCCGGCGGAGATCTTTGTGGGCTATATTGACCTTGTCTCAGGATGGTAAGTTGCTGGTGGAAGATATCCCTCTAGTGGTGTGGGGGCTGTGCTTTAGCAAAGTGGGTGGGGTTATAGCCTGCCTCTTGGCCCTGTCCGGGGGTATCATCGGACGGGGCCACAGTGTCTCCTGACCCCTCCTGTCTCAGCCTCCAGTATTTATGCTGCAGTAGTTTATGTGTCGGGGCTCGGGTCAGTCTGTTATATCTGAGTATTTCTCCTGTCTTATCCGGTGTCCAGTGTGAATTTAAGTATGCTCTCTCTAATTCTCTCTTTCTCTCTCTCGAGACCTGAGCCCTAGGACCATGCCTCAGGACTACATGCTATGATGACTCCTTGTTGTCCCCAGTCCACCTGGCTGTGCTGCTGCTTCACCTGGCTAATCTGCCTGCAGCAATGGAACCCTGACCTGTTCACTGTGATTACTATTATTTGACCATGCTTGTCATTAATGAACATTTGAACATTTTGGCCATGTTCTGTTATAATCTCCACCCGACACAGCCAGAAGAGGACTGGCCACCTCATGGCCTGGTTCCTCTCTAGGTTTCTTCCTAGGTTTTGGCCTTTCTAGGGAATTTTTCCTAGCCACTGTGCTTCTACACCTGCATTGCTTGCTGTTTGGGGTTTTAGGCTGGGTTTCTGTACAGCACTTGATATATCAGCTGATTTAAGAAGGGCTATAGAAATACATTTGATTTGATTTGATCTGCCTCAATAAACTGTCTGTACCCTATCCAGAAACTGAACAATAGTTAATAGGCTCAACGGTGTATACAATATGGATTAAGTAAACACTGAAAGTGTGTCAAGTTCACAGTGAGAGTGAGTGGTTCCTTCATTGTTCTGAGGAGAAAAGGTCCATATGTAACCATAAGACCAAATGTGTTATAAATAAATGGATTGAGACACATTGAATAACCAGCATAGCTGCCATTTTGAACACATTTTTGTCCTCTGTTGAAAATGTTTTGCTACAGCGTGCCCTATTGAACACGAATCTGGTCACATACAATAGCGATGAAATTGACGCATTGTTGACGTGGGGATTGTGGACTGCATTGGCTCATTCATTACACTAGCAGTAGGGAATAGTCTAGAAGTGGGTGAATGGTCCATCCACAGGTAAACACAGTGATTGAGTGTGCAAATTTCCAAACAGCAGGTAAATACATCTACTTGAAACACCTAAATGCAGACCCAGAGGAGACGTGCTGTGTCCAAAAATCGCACCCTATTCCTTATATATAGAGAATAGGGTGCCATTTGAGACTCATCCCTGGTTTGAAGGACACCATAGCAGTACATGAACACTCAACATAGTTAGGGAGGAAGTATGAATTCATATCCATGAACTCATCAGAAGTGTCAAACACCTAGATGAATCTTATTACTTGACAAGTGAGACGTGGTACAGGCTCATCTTCTAGGAGAGAAACACACACACACACACACACACACACACACACACACACACACACACACACACACACACACTCACACACACACACACACACACACACACACACACACACACACACACACACACACACACACACACACACACACACACACACACACACATGAATAAAAACATGCAGGCAGGCACGCAACTTGCCCCCTCTACCAACACACAGAAACGTGTTAAAAATCCTTGTCAATAACCATTAAAATGCATGACTGGGGGTCATAAGGAAATGAAACTATTTTCCCCCAGGGTATGTTTTAACCCATTCCACTATACAGAAGTGCATTCGCCCTGACTTTGATGCGTGTCATGTTATCCTGTCTAATAACCCACACTGCAATGTGACTAGGGCTCGTACAAAACGCACAACCAGTCAAATGTTTGGACACACCTACTCATTCCAGGGATTTTCGTTATTTTTACTATATTCAACATTGTAGAATAACAGTGAAGACATCAAAACAATGAAATAACACATATGGAATCATGTTCTAAACCAAAAAGTGTAAAACAAATCAAAATATATTTTATAATTGATATTCTTCAAAGTATATACAGCTCAGAGAAGCAGCTGTATGGGGGGCAAGGCTGGAGTACTATCAGCACATTTCTGATCTCACACACACACACACACACACACACACACACACACACACACACACACACACACAACACACACACACACACACACACACACACACACACACACACACACACACACACACACACACACACACACACACACACACACACACACACACACGGCTGCGCATATTCACACTCACACACACATACTCACACACGCTAACAATGCTTTCATCCTAACCCCTCCATGAAGATATTAGTGCATGACACACCCTTGAGCCATCACCACTGAGTCAGCACCACTGAGCCAGCACCACTGAGCCAGCACCACTGAGCCAGCACCACTGAGCCAGCACCACTGAGCCAGCACCACTGAGGCCAGCACCACTGAGTCAGCACCACTGACACACCGCTGCTCCAAGCCCTTAGCTCACAGCAGGAATAGCTTCCTGAGGGTCACAGTAAGGTCTAGCCTGCAGAGTCAGCTTTTATCTGCTATGTGCAACAGGTAGAGCCTGAATGTAAATCCCATGGTCCTATCCAACAGCCTAGGCAGATGCAACAGGTGCCCTCGGCAATAGGTCTGTTAAAAATGTAAATGTGTTGCCACTGCGCCAGAATAGCATTTTTTTACAGGAGATGCAGAGAAAACATGAATAGACCATGTATTCTCTATGATGAGGCTCTGACTGAACATATGGGCCAATATTTGAATCCTTCTCTGAATACTGACCATGTTCAACTTTTATGCCGTGTTCCCTCAGGTAACCAACAACAGGTGGAAGGCACTTAATAAATGGCCAAAAGCCAACCCTGCTTCACGATTAAACAATGATTAGTTCTTACAGTATCCAATACTGTATAATAACTACAGACAGACGGTACAGCCTACAGCCAATTTGTTCTGTGTGTGTGTGTGTTTCAGCCCCATAACTTGTTTGAAACAGGAGAGGCAGCCGGTAATGAGGAGAGGGGAGCAACAATAAACCTTGTCCCATGGAGGGCCACCGTTTCTGACTAAAGATCCTGTAGCCTGTTGGTTAAAAAATGACACCACATTACTATTGGTACACAGTGAACTAACAACTATGATAAAAGCATTGCGAAAAAGCTTGTTTCATCTGAAGTCAAGGACAAGAAAAGCATTATTATTTGTCTCTAAACAAATAAGGGTTCTTGTATTGTTTAAAAAGACAAGCTCTACCTCAACACATAATGTAAAAAGTGTGATGTTACCACAAAGGAGGAAAAGCAATGCTTTTCTCTCAATGACAAACCATGAAGTAATGTCTAAAAAAGAGGTTTCAACACTTAAAGAGCTCAACAAAGCCCTCTGAGAGGATGGAAACTTGGAGCAGGTCATGGAAAAATGAGATAACATCGCCCTACCCCCTCCCCTCTCATTTCTCCCTCTCCTCTCCTAGCGAAGGGAAACAGAGAGAGGGGGTGGGCTTGAGCAGGAAAACCTAAAATGGCTGGTGAGCCAGAGAGAGAGCCGAGCAGCAATACAGCCAGTTGCACTCCGGGGCTGGGACTGAGTGGATCCTTGCTGAAACTCAGCCAAGTGTAAAGAGAGAGACCCATAACCCTGAGCCTTTTCTCTCGCTGTCTTGCTGCTTGTGTTCTTAACATCCCCCACTTACACAACAGACTGTGCACATTTAGAAAACGTGGCGTCGCTTTTTCATTTTCTCTTTCTTGCCATCCTCCTCTTGCACAATGTAATGTTTGGGTTTGTTTTGCTCCGTGGAGAGAGCAGAGCGCAGATCAACATGGGTACACTGCCGGAGGTCGCCTGAGGAGAGAGAAGACTGGTTTTTATTTTGGATGAATATATAATCTGATATGCAGAGGGAAAGCCTCCACTTTAAAATAAATGACATGGACCTCCCACAAGGTTTCTTGCTTGAGACATTTCAATTTAAATGCGTGTCTGTGAATTCCAAATGGAGAGGTGGTGATTTTTTAAATATGACTACATGGGAATAAATTTGTATAGGACAGATGGTTACTGTGAATCCGTTAAGACGTGACCTGTACGTGCAGTATGGCACTCAGTTATTTTATCAAAGACATATGATATAGGTGTTTTTATTCATTTTCACAATATCAGTAAGCCATCCAAATACACCCCACCTACATACAGGTGATTAGATAAAGATATTTAAATTGTTCAGAGAGTTCATTGATTCCCACTACACAACTTATTGAGGATCTTTTAGTTAATCTTTTGATTCAATCTTAGCCTCACAGAATTAGTCCTCTATATATTTAACCTATTAACCTTGTACAGTAGCTGGTGATTAGACAAATATTTTTCTCTCTCTGTAACAGAAGACGCCTCCCCAGACCAGCTGTCACCTGTGTGTATCGGAAAACATTGAAACCAGAGCACTGGGGCCTTCAGAGGACATAATGGGGTTCAAAGGTGAAGGGGTAAGGTGCCCCTCTTAGCCTAATCTCTGTGCACGAGAGCGAGCGCACGCGTGTGGAGGGTCTGTATTATGTATAGTAACTCATCAACTGAAGTGCTATATTGGGGGTGTGATGAAGCATAAAATAGGACAAATGTTTCCCTGAGTGTTCCCCGAGAGTTCCGAGAGGTCCCCGAACGTTCCCTGACTGTTCCCTGAGTGTTCCCTGAGAGTTCAGAGAGTTCCCAGAGCGTTCCCTGACTGTTCCTTGAGTGTTAGAGTAGGATCTGACCCCAAGTGCCCTAGAAACATAGTATTTAACAGTACTATCCTCAACCAGGCCACCTCTCTGAAAGACTTGGAAACACAACATCATATGTTACAGTATAGCACTAGCAGACAATAAAACAAATATATGTTCTGCATGCTATATCATTATTATCACTTAGTAGCTGTGAACTGTGCTGTTTTACAGGGTCAGCCATAGTAGTACAGCGCCCCTGGAGCCAATTAAAGTTAAGTGCCTTGCTCAAGGGCCATAGTGAACAAGTTGCCCAAGAATAACGTGTTTAGCCAATAACCACGCACAACACAGAGTGGAGTGTCCAATCCCAGAGCCCGTTACAGAAGAGTGGAAAGCCCAGAATAGATTGTCTGACTCAGACTGAGCATCATTGTCTGACCTCTGGCTGGATTAGCCCTCGGGTTGCTGACTACTGAGGCCATTTCTGTTCTCTCCTCTCCATTTCACCCAGCTTCTTTTTCAAAATGAAGCAGCCATTTCACCCGGCTTTATGTAGCTACTAACTGAAGCAATGGTTACTTTCCAATATCCAGATAACCATTTAGAATACACACCAGAAGGTAATTGAACCATTCTCCTACACTCTTAGAAAGAAAAGTGCTATCTAGAACCTTAAAGGGTTCTTCGGCTGTCAAAGAGGTTCTACATGGAACCCGAAAGGGTTCTACAAAGAAACCAAGAAGGGTTCTCCCTGTGGGGACAGTCAAAAAAAACTTTAAGAACCCTTTTTTTCTAAGAGTGTAGATGTTTAAAATTCCATTTGTACTGCTACAGTGGTAAATCAAAAAATAAAAGCATATTCCAAAAGAAACCAACAGCCCCAACTCTGTGTCATGGTTTAAACTATTTCCCCCCTCATTTGGCTGCACTTGACAGTCCCATATTTCAACAACGTTTCAGGTGTCTCAACTATGTTTCTTCCTACCTTGCTGACAAAAAGGTATTTCCATTGATTAATGGTGCCATTGCACAGTGCACTGTTTGGATGCAGGATTTATTGTGGAGTTGACCAACATGCGCAGGTAGCCTACGTTTTCAAGTGATTTGCTTGACAATAAGATGAAGACATCATGACTGGTCGTGTTCATACCGAAGGTAAAAGGTGATACATTTCTTACCGTTAAATGACATGTCTTTACTGTCGGGCCCTTCAACAAAAAAATAGAAAATACATGAAAAAGAAAGAAGACCATCCAAAATGTCACGTGTATTCTGATACACACTTCAATTAGTGTTACAATGCACTAATGTATCATAAGGCCTTATAAATGAACTTATGAGGCATTTTCTGGTGCCTAATAGAGTGTGTTTGCTTCATGCAAAGTATGCTAGGCTACTGTAAATATGTTTTGATTAGAAAAGTTTTGTTTTATTTCTCTTAGTTGTAAAGGCATTGTACAATATGCTAACTGGCACATGTCGCTGTTCGGCTGGAGCTGGTAAGCAGGCAGTAAAGATGAGGTTGTCCACCCTAACATCTTTCTCACAAAAGATCCCTGAGTTTTGTCTGGAAAGTCTCCCTTGAAGGATTCCTCTGAACTTAAAATGACTTCCTTCACCTATACCAATAAAGAATTGTATTCCAACCCTCTCTCTCTTTTCTAAAACCTATTCTCCACAGCCACCGTACATGCCCTCCATAGGCCTTATTCATGACCACTTTTTCTCCATGTTTTCATTTCCACCTGCTCTTCTTTCCTCTGCTTCATTGCTCTGATCTGAATGAACTGACCAGGTGAAATCAGCCTGATGATGAGCCCACCATGGTTTCCACCTGTGAAGTCTTCTCCAATCATTGCAGACAAGGAAGAACAGATTCCCAGTGTGAAAGAGCCCAAGACTCGCTTCTACAGAACCCATTTAAAACAGCAGAAAGTATTCTACTCTTCAAGGAGACTTTCTTTCAGAAGTGTTGTGCCATTGTCGTCAGATACTGTTTCGTTTCTATGTCAAGTTAGGCATTTATTCAGGTTTGGATCTAAAGGCAATTAAGACATCTGCAGTCTCACCTCTCATTTCAACCTTTCAGTAGTGATCCTCACACTTCTCCTCATTGCCAAGGAAACAGTTCTCAATTAGTACACAGGTAGCCTATAACAGTTACAATGACCCAGAGTAACCACACAGCCACAAGCCATTTCATTTGTATAAAAACTCTGAAGTGGCTTCCAACAGAGGCAGCATTCAGTCAAGCCTAACATGTCCAATGTAATGTTTGGACTCCACAGCTGTACTGTTTTTATATTAGTTTACTTGTGTTACTTCTGTTTGTATCAGAGGGCAGAACCTGACACCATGTAAACACCACTAGCCAGTAGAGAGCTCCATCCATTGCAAAGTCAAAAGCCCCATCATTCCTGAGCACTATCATAGAGTAGAAACAGATCGACAAAGAGGTCAAGGCCCCATCCTGAAACAACCCTGAAACAGGCCCCATCCCCGCAGTACTTAATGTAGATCTGAAAGATTTGGATAGGTATGGTAGTAGTTTCATCTTATCCCTGATAGGCTGGGTGTAGATTTTGCCATATCGCTCACACCTATCCAATCTTTTCACATAATCAGATCTAGGGGTAGGATGTGTTTCTGGACAGGACACAAACCTAGGATTAGCAGTTACATCTCACATGTAACTGAGATAATCAGTGACCTAACTACCGGTGACCAGTAATTTTTCAATGAAAGGGAGGAGATGAGACACGAGGACATACACAGCGACTTAACGGTCCCCAACAGAGAAGGCTAACCAAAATTCAGCATGCACCCAGGATTTATGCTAATTGTAGCGACACACACCTGCACAGCAGCCAGTTAGACTAAATACCACTTTGAGTCTCTCCTTTCCACCACTCTCTCCTCTTCATTCCTCTCTGCTGTTAACACAGAGGCTGTTTTGACACTCACACTTTGTCATGAACCCTGCCAAATCTCTAAATACTGTCAAACTGTCAGGAGAAGAAGCACAGCAGCAGGCAGTAACTACCTGACAGACAGATGCAGACTGGAACGGGGGTGTTTAAAAAAAAAAAAAATTAATATAACATGAGTTATTTATCGGTCTCATACACTGAGTTAGTCTCTGTCCTCAACCCCTTATTAGTGGTGATTTTTCCTTCTGATCTACTCTTAGAGGGATATACCAGTGATATAGGTGTGAGGAGGCGGGAGAGTGCGAGAGAGAGGGAGAGAGAGGCTATAATTTAGCCATCAGATACCAAATAAAAGCTGGTACTGTGGAGCAGCAGGCTTTAATAACCAACCTGACAGAACAATGGCGAAGACAAACAGTCTCTCTCTCTCTTTGGTATCTTTTTCCTCACTGTTTACCTTGCTCTCTCTCTTTTCTCTGTTGCTTCATCTCTCCTTGCTTTTTCTATCACTCTTTATCTCTCCTTTGCTCCCCTTGCTTTCTCCTCCTCTCCCTCTTTCTCATTTGACCTCTAACCTCTCTCTCTCCTTCAGTCTGTTTCACTTTAAACCATCTCCTTTGCTCTCTATCACTTTCCCCTTCGCCTCCCTCCCTCCCTCCCTCCCTCCCTCCCTCCCTCCTCCCTCCCCTCCCTCCCTCCCTCCCCTCCCTCCCTCCCTCCTCCCTCCCTCCCTCCCCCTCCCTGAGAGGCAAACAGGCAGATAAAGGATAATATCCTCCTTATTTATTGAGATCAATCACACAGTAATTGTAGGCTTTGTAGCTAGCTGTCTTCCGTTCTCATTATCCTGGGCAGAGATTATTGATGTTCTTCTCTCTTTCCTCTTCTCCCACCATCATTTTTTCCTGTTAAAGAAGTCAGAGTACCGGAACACGGAACCCTGCTTTGATCTGAGGTGGCTGGTTATGTGGGAACCCATGGCAACCGTGCTTGTTGCACTCCAATGGGTACTTATGGTATAAATAACAACAGAGAGTATATGAGGAGAGGAGAGAATGTCCACTGTTGTCCATGCATGTTCATTTCCCCTACAGTGGAATCTCCATGACATCACAAAATGACGATCATACACGAACAAATACCTTTACTATATCTCACTATACTGCAATACAAGGATTCTGACACACACACACACACACACACACACACACACACACACACACACACACACACACACACACACACACACACACACACACACACACACACACACACACACACACACACACACACACACACACACACACACACAGGGTTCCTGTGGTGGACAGGGCATCGGTCCAAACAGCTGTTAACCATTCCCATTCCCAACGTCTGCTGGGCAACGTCTCGGAACGCAATGGAACATTCTGGGAAGTACCATGTGCCACAGGTGGCAGGGGACGACGTAGCCTAGGGTTAGTTTAGCGTTAGCATGCTCGCTGGAGTGATTACTTCTACTTCCAGTCTTCCCAGTGTACACATCATCAGGCCAGGCAAAGTAGTATTTCATTCTTCCCAGAGGCCTGAACCGGAGGAGGGGTGGAGGAGACACAGACATTAAAACAAACAAACAGGAGGCTGCACATAAAGTGTGGATCCCCCAAGCCTTCAGTGGTGGAACGTGGGGGAGAATTATGGGGTATGGGGGAACGAGTTAGCGCGGTACAAAGATATCCCAGACCAGTACAACCCACAGGTCTGAGTCAGAGTCAGGACACTCACCCTACCTAGAGGCTAGAGAGATCAAATATAGCCTAGAGAGAGAGAGAGAGAGGGGGAGAGGAGAGTGAGAGCAGAGCAAGAGACAGAGAGATAGAGCAGAGAGACAGAGAGAGAGGGGGAGTGAGAGCAGAGAGAGGAAAAGAGAGAACAAGAGAGATAGCAGAGACGGAGAGATCAGAGAGAGAGAGAGAGATCAAAGAGAGAGAGTGCAGCAGAGTTTGCTGTGGGCCCAGACCGTGCAGCCCTGGGTGTCTGGGTAGCTGGGTAACAGATATAGCTTTAGCAGCTTACGCAGATGGGCGGTGGGCATTCTCCTGAAATATGCCTGCTAACACCAGCTCTCTGATGGGGAGCGGAGTCATACACAGACATACAACCCGAGTTGGCTTCAAACACCTTTCAAAAAAATATAACACCTAGTTAATATGGTCCTAAGTCAGACTCTTTTACCTCTGACAGTTGAAAGTTAAAATATTTAGGCAGAATAAGAAAACCCATGGGATATTAACCCACAACCATGGTGTTAGATGCGCCACACTCCAACCCACTGAGTCAGTGGAACCTCCTAGTCAACAACTCAGCCTCTGAATACACCGTCGACAAACACCATTGTGTTCCTAGTCCATATGCACGACACAGACAGCTTCTTTAACTCTTTATTAACCGTTGCCTCTGTGAGTGCAGAGAGTGTGGGTGGAGCTGCATTCACATTATGCCAGCAGATCAGTGGAGACAGGGTTGGGAACGAAAAGGCATATCTATTTAGCTGGTTGAGCATGAAATCTAATTATGCTTTAAAACTGAGAGAGAAACCCGGCGAGGAGGGTGATGGGAACCATGGAAATGGAGGAGAGGGGAGGAGAGAGAGTGGGACACGGAGGAGAGGAGAGAAGGAGAGGGGGGGGGGGGAGGAGAGGTGGAGGGAGAGATGAAGGAGAGTGGAGAGAGATGAAGGGAGGAGAGTGGGACACCGGAGGAGAAAGGAGAGAAGGGGAGGATGGGGGGAGGAGAGAGAGAGTGGGACACGGAGGAGAGGAGAGAAGGATGAGGGGAGAGGGAGAGAGATGGAGGGAGAGAGATGAGGGGAGAGTGGGAGAGGAAAGGGGAGAGAGAGGGCAGAGCCTGAGTCAAAAGCAAGACGAATGCGATCACAGGCTTGACTGTAACCAGATAACATGACATGCACCCATCAGGCCAAAATACCATTTATATATAGATAGGGTGAAGCTTTATTTAAACGGGGGTCAATAAAATGCTTATAAAGCATTATTTAATAGCTCATTACTCATGAACAACCGGTTTGTAAATAATTCATTCATCATTCATTTGTGTATTTTGTAGCAAATATATTTTCTAATCATGTATTTTGTAGAAAATACATTTCGTAATCATGTAACCAAGTCACTCAAAGGCCTTATACATGCATTTAAACATATGTATTGATAAATAACTACATTATGATGTTTACTAACTGACTGACTGACTGACTGACTGACTGACTGACTGACTGACTGACTGACTGACTGACTGACTGGTTTACTAACTAAATGACTGACTGACTAACTGACTGGATGACTAACTGACTGACTAACTGACTGGATGACTAACTGAATGACTGGATGACTAACTGAATGACTGACTGTGACTAACTGACTGGATGACTAACTGACTGACTGACTAACTGACTGGATGACTAACTGAATGACTAATATAACTGACTAACTGACTGGATGACGTTAACTGACTGGATGACTAACTGACTAACTGACTGACTAACTGACCAACTGACTGACTAACTGACTGGATGACTAACTGACTGACTAACTGACTGGATGACTAACGACTGACTAACTGACTGGATGACTAACTGACTGACTAACTGACTGGATGACTAACTGACTGACCAACTGGATGACTAACGACTGGATGACTAACTGACTGGATGACTAACTGACTAACTGACTGGATGACTAACTGACTGGATGACTAACTGACTAACTGACTGGATGACTAACTGACTAACTGACTGGATGACTAACTGACTGGATGACTAACTGACTGGATGACTAACTGAATGACTGGATGACTAACTGGATGATTGACTGGATGACTAACTGACTGACTGACTAACTGACTGGATGACTAGCTGAATGACTGACTGACTAACTGACAGAATGACTAACTGAATGACTGGCTATCTAACTGACTGGACGACTAGCTGACTGACTAACTGAATGACTAACTAGATGATTAACTGAATAACTGACTGACCAGCTGACTGATTGGATGACTAACTGGATGGCTAACTGAATGGCTGACTAACTGACTGGATGACTAGCTGACTGACTAACTGAATGACTGACTGACTAACTGACTGGATGACAAACTGACTGACTGACTGACTGACTGACTGACTGACTGACTGACTGACTGACTGACTGACTGGATGACAAACTGACTGGATGACTAACTGAATGACTGACTGACTAGATGACTGACTGACTAACTGACTGGATGACTAACTGACTGACTAACTGAATGACTGACTAACTAGATGACTAACTGAATGACTGACTGACTAACTAACTGGATGACTAACTGACTGACTAACTAACTGGATGACTAGCTGAATTACTGACTTGCTGACTGACTGGATTACTGACTGACTGACTAGATGACTGACTGACTGACTAGCTGACTGACAGGTTGACTAACTGACTGACTGGATGACTAACTGGATGACTGACTGACTGACTAGATGACTGACTAACTGACTGGATGACTAACTGGACGACTAACTAACTGACTGATCGACTGACTGACTAGCTGACTGACTAGATGACTAACTAACTGACTGGACGACTAACTGGATGACTGACTGACTGACTAGATGACTGACTAATCGACTGACTGACTAGCTGACTGACTAGATGACTAACTAACTGACTGGATGACTAACTGACTAGATGACTGACTGACTAGATGACTGACTGACTGACTGGATGACTAACTGGATGACTAACTAACTGACTGATCGACTAACTGACTAGATGACTGACTGACTAGATGACTGACTGACTAGATGACTGACTGACTGACTGATCGACTGACTGACTAGCTGACTGACTAGATGACTAACTAACTGACTGGATGACTAACTGGACGACTAACTAACTGACTGGATGACTAACTGGACGACTAACTAACTAACTGGACGACTAACTAACTGACTGGATGACTAACTGGACGACTGACTAACCGACTGGATGACTAGCTGACTGACTAACTGAATGACTAACTGATAGACTGACTGACTAACTGACTGACTAACTAACTAACTGCATGACTAACTGACTAACTGAATAACTGACGGAATGACTGAATGATTGACTGACTGACTAACTAGTTGACTGGATGACTGACTGACTAGCTGAATGACTGACTGACAGGATGACTGACTGACTGGATGACTAGCTGAATTACTGACTTGCTGACTGACTGACTAGCTGACTAACTGACTGACTGGATGACTGACTGACTGACTGACTGGATGAATGACTGACTGACTAGCTGACTGACTGACTGAATGACTAGCTGACTGACTGACTAACTAGATGACCAACTGGATGACTGACTAGATGACTGACTGACTGGATGACTGACTGACTGGATGGCTGACTGATCGACTGACTAACTAGCTGACTGACAGGATGACTAACTGACTGACTGGATGACTGACTGACTGGATGATTGACTAGCTGACTTACTGACTGACTAGCTGACTGACTAACTGACTAACTGACTGGATGACTGACTGACTGACTAACTGACTGGATGACTGACTGACTAACTGACTGGATGACTGACTAGATGACTGGCTAGATGACTGACTGACTGACTGACTAACTGACTGACTGACTGGACGACTGACTAGATGACTGACTAGCTGACTGACTGGATGACTTGCTTACTCACTGACTGACTGAATGACTGACTGATTAGCTGACTGACAGCATGACTGACTGACTAGCTGACTGACAGGATGACTGACTGACTGGATGACTGACTGACTGACAAGCTGACTGACTGACTGGATGACTGACAGAAGACTGACTGACTGACTAGCTGACTGACTGGCTAGCGACTGATTGATTACCTGACTGACTGGGATGACTGACCAACTGACTGACTAGCTGACTGACTGACTGGATGACTGGCTGACTAGCTGACATTCTGACTTGCTGACTGACTGGATTACTGACTGACTGACAGGATGACT
Source organism: Oncorhynchus gorbuscha (assembly GCF_021184085.1). Taxonomy (NCBI): domain Eukaryota; kingdom Metazoa; phylum Chordata; class Actinopteri; order Salmoniformes; family Salmonidae; genus Oncorhynchus; species Oncorhynchus gorbuscha. The sequence goes on from NW_025747273.1 coordinate 29,330, forward strand.
GACTGACTGACTGCCTAGCTGACTGACAGGATGATGACTAACTGACTGGATGACTGACTGACTGGATGACTGATTGGATGACTGACTAACTGACTGACATGATGACTGAACTAACTGACTGACTAGATGACTGACTGACTGACTGACTAGCTGACTGACTGACTAGCTGACTGCAAGCTGACTGACAGATGACTGACTGACTGAATGACTGACAGGATGACTGACGACTAACTGGCTGACTGGATGACTGACTAACTGACTAGCTATCTGTTTGACTGACTAACTGACTGACTAACTGACTAGCTGGACTGACAAGATGACTGACTGACTGGACGACGACTAACAGGCTGACTGAAGTGACTGACTAGCTAGCTATCTGACTAACTGACTAGCTGACTGACAGACTAGCTGACTGACTGACTAGCTGACTGACTAGATGACTGACTGACTAGCTGACTGACAGGATGACTGGATGACTGACTGACTAACTGACTGACAGGATGACTGACTGACTGACTAGCTATCTGACTGACTAACTGGCTGATTGACAGACTAGCTGACTGACTAGCTAATGGACTGACCTGCTGACTGACTGGATGACTGACTGATTGACTGACTGGCTGCCTAAATAACTGACTGACTAGCTGACTGACTGGTTAAATAACTGACTGGATGACTGACTAACTAACTAGTTGCCTGAATGACTGACTGACTAGCTGAATGACTGACTGACAAGATGACTGACTGACTGGATGACTAGCTGAATTACTGACTTGCTGACTGACTGGATTACTGACTGACTGACTAGATGACTGACTGATCGACTGACTGACTAGCTGACTAACTGGATGACTGAATGGATGACTGACTGACTGGATGAATGACTGACTGACTAGCTGACTGACTGACTGACTAGCTGACTGACTGACTGGATGACTGACTGGATGACTGACTGGATGGCTGACTGATCGACTGACTGACTAGCTGACTGACAGGATGACTAACTGACTGACTGGATGACTGACTAGCTGACTTACTGACTGACTAGCTGACTGACTAACTGACTAACTGACTGGATGAATGACTGACTAACTGACTGGATGACTGACTAGATGACTGGCTAGATGACTGACTGACTGACTAACTGACTGACTGACTGGATGACTGACTAGATGACTGACTAGATGACTGACTGACTGACTAACTGACTGACTGGATGACTTGCTTACTCACTGACTGACTGATTAGCTGACTGACAGCATGACTGACTGACTAGCTGACTGACAGGATGACTGACTGACTGGATGACTGACTGACTGACTAGCTGACTGACTAACTGACTGGATGACTGACTGACTAGCTGACTGACTGGATGACTTGCTTACTCACTGACTGACTGAATGACTGACTGACTAGCTGACTGACAGCATGACTGACTGACTGACTGACTAGCTGGCTGACTGACTAGCTGACTGGATGACTGACTGACTAGCTGACTGACTGGCCGACTGGCTGACTGAATAACTGACTGGCTGGATGACTGGCTGACTGATTGACTGGCTGGCACTGGGCCTCTCTGGGGGCACAATCTGTGACATCAGACTTTGCATTTCAGATTCGATGATGTTAATCATCTGCCTCGAAGCCACGGAGCAGCCTAGGAGACATGTTCCATCTCAAGGAGAGAGAGAGAGAGAGAGAGAGAGAGAGAGAGAGAGAGAGAGAGAGAGAGAGAGAGAGAGAGAGAGAGAGAGAGAGAGAGAGAGAGAGAGCTGCAGAAAAGAGAGAGAGGAGAGTGGCTGCAGAAAATCTGAGGCAGACAGACACTGGCATGTGAGGTTAGCGCTGGAGCACAGAGATGCAGTCACGCACTGTGACAGAGAGAGGGATAGAAAGATGGAGAGGGAGGGGATGAGAGATGGGAGCAATATGAAAAAGAGAGGAAAAGTAAGAGAGAAACAATAAGAGAAAGCAAGAGAAAGAGAGCGAGAGGCAGGGAGAAAGCAAGAGAGAGAGGAAGGCAAGGGGAAAGAGAGGCGAGGAGAAAGAGCGAGAGAGCGAGCGAGAGAGAGAGGAAGGCAAGGGGAAAGAGCGAGAGAGCGAGAAAGGGAAAGGGAGAAAGAGAGAGGGAGAGAGGCAGGGAGAAAAAGAGAACAGCAGGAAGAGAGATAGAGGCAAGGAGAAAGAGAGAGAGAGCGGCAGAGAGAGACAGGGAGAGAGAGAGGCCGGAAGAAAGAGAGGCAGAGAGAAATAAAGATACAGGGAATGGGGAAAGAGAGGCGGGGAGAAAGAGCAAGAGAGCGAGAAAGGGAAAAAGGAGAGACGTAGGGAGAAAAGAGAGGCAGGGAGAAAGAGACAGGAGAGAGGATAGAGAGAGGCAGGGACTGTAGAAAAGAGAGAGGCAGGAGGAGAGAGAGAGAGAGAGAGAGAGAGAGAGAGAGAGAGAGAGAGAGAGAAAGAGAGAGAGAGGAGAGAGAGAGAGAGAGAGAGAGAGAGAGAGAGAGAGAGAAAGAGGCAGAGAGAGGAGAGAGAGAGAGAGAGAGAGAGAGAGAGAGAGAAAGAAGAGCAGAGGCAGGCAGAAGAGAGAGGCAGGCAGAAAGAGAGAGGCATGAAAAAGAGAGATAGAGGTAGGTAGAATGAGAGAGAGAGGGGCAAGGGGAAAGGGAGAGAGGGGCAGGGAGAAAAGTGAGTGAGAGAGAGAGAGAGAGAGAGAGAGAGAGAGAGAGAGAGAGAGAGAGAGAGAGAGAGAGAGAGAGAGAGAGAGAGAGAGAGAGAGAGAGAGAGAGAGAAAGAGAGAGAGAGGCAGAGAGAGAGAGAGAGGCAGAAGAGAGAGGCAGGCAGGCAGAATGAGAGAGAGAGAGGAGCAAGGGGAAAGAGAGAGAGAGGGGCAGGGAGAAAAGTGAGTGAGAGAGAGAGAGAGAGAGAGAGAGAGAGAGAGAGAGAGAGAGAGAGAGAGAGAGAGAGAGAGAGAGAGAGAGAGAGAGAGATGAAGGGAAATAAGAGAGAGAGAGAGGTAGGGAGGTAGGGAGAAAGAGAGAGAGAGGCAGACAGACAGGCAGAAAGAGAGAGAGGCAGAGAGAGATAAAGAATGAGACAGAAGAACAATCTCTAAAGCCAAGATGTTAATTGTGTCTTACCCCTGTCTTACAACTATAGGAGCACTTCAGACAATTTCCAGAGCTCCTCTCAACAGCCTGTGTGTGTGTGTGTGTGTGTGTGTGTGTGTGTGTGTGTGTGTGTGTGTGTGTGTGTGTGTGTGTGTGTGTGTGTGTGTGTGTGTGTGTGTGTGTGTGTGTGTGTGTGTGTGTGTGTGTGTGTGTGTGTGTGTGTGTGTGTGTGTGTGTGTGTGTGTGTGTGTGTGTGTGTGTGTGTGTGTGTGTGTGTGTGTGTGTGTGTGTGTGTGTGTGTGTGTGTGTGTTCATTCTTTTATTCAACACCTCCATTGTAATAGTCACTCAAAATCACTGTCAAAGTAGTAAAATGAGCAGTATGGTTACACTGCCAACCCGAGGACGGCCAACTGCTGCAGCTCTGATCACGGCAATAGTGAGAAAAAGAGAAACCCAGTCAGCTTTATATGGTAGTCAAGCAGTGGAGGCTCCTCAGAGGAGGAAGGGAGGGCCATCTTCCTCAGTGAATTTCGTTAAAAAAACAATTGTAAAACATCGAAAAATGTATATTTTTGGGATAAAACTATACTAAATATATTCACAAGTCACCAAATAATTTATTAAAACACACTGTTTTGCATTGAAGGTCTACAGTAGCCACAACATCCTCTGTAGGGTAGCACAATGGTGTAACCGGAGGAGAACTAGCTTCCATCCTCCTCTTGGCACACTGACTTCAATGCAAAACCTAGGAGGCTCATGGTTCTCACCCCCTTCAATAGACTTACACAGTAATTAAGACAACATCTGGAGGACGTCCTCCAACCTGTCAGAACTTATGCAGCATGAACTGACATCTTGTCCACCCAAATCAAAGGATCAAATAACGAAGGAGAAGGTGAGAGTAGGAGAGTATATAGAGGCTAGAATGAATACAGCGTGGCTGTTTATGAGTGATCAGGGGTGTATTCATTCCATCGATTCTGCTGAAAAATATTTCTTAAATGGAAGCAAATGAAACCGGGATAACATACCTGAATTTGTCCAATAGAAACTCTCATTTGGAACTGTTGGACTAATGATTACACCCTAGATCACCTAGATGCAGGCAAGAGTGTACAAGGCGGTATTGAATGTGTCACTGTCATCTCAACATTTTCTCTCGACCTGTGTGCACCTACATTGTAAACTTTCATTCATAGGCTAGGTTGCAGCAGCCTCATGATGGGTACAGGGAAGATTTGAGTATCATGTAGTAGCCTAAACCTACCAATGTTACATTGAACTGGGTGAATGGAATATGAATGACAGTTATCCAACATGCTGTAATAGAAATAAGGCCTTTTGATTATGAAAAGATGTATTGTCCTCCCTCACGTTAAACGGCACTGACCACCACTGTACATTACATTACATTTAAGTCATTTAGTCAAGTATTATAGCTAACCGGGATGCCAGTCTGTTTATGCCAAGGTTAATACAGTCCTGTGGTGGGTAGAAGACCAGGTTTAAATCCCATCATTCACACTACTTCCTCAACGTCTAAGGAACCAATTGAATACTAGATGCCAGTGCACGTCAGAAACTCGTCATTCGGCCAGCCCAAAAGGCATTTGAAAGAATTTTGGATTTCTCAATCATTGCCAGTTTAAAAGTCCTTTTTCATAGGGAATAATGTGTCAGTCAATCAACATTTTTAGTCTTTAAAACTCCACGACTACCATCAACCACTCAGTGTCTATAAAATCTCTCTCTATAACACTCAGTGTCTATACATCCTCAATGCCTATGGCTGGACTACTCTGCCAGTATGACATCATCCTCTGGTCGGTGCCATTAGTATGAGAGCCAAATGGATCACTTGATCTCCAGGGAAACAGACCAAAAGAACAGAACATAGTTCAGGCAGTGATGTCACCCTCCCTCACAGGATGCTGCTGAGGGGATGACGGCTCATTATAATGGATGGAATGGAGTGAATGGAACGCTATTAATGCTATTAAATGAATGCCATTGTTATGAGCCCATCCTCCCCAATTAATGTACCACTGGCCACCTGTGCCCTCCATCCATGAGACCTGGGGTGAGGTGATGAGGTGAAACTGTCATAACGTTGCAGATAGAAATGTAACACATAGAACCAACAGGATTCCAAACCTATACCTACCTGATAGACAAACATAGGTCATCTAATCTATACAATACATTCCTATCTGAACGTTCTGTAACGTTGCACCCTCCTAAACAGACCCCTGAAGTTAGGCAGAACCAGATCGCCCCGGAGCTGAGTGGGGTGTCATTTGATTACTAGCTACATTTGAAGAACAGCTAGTGAGAATAGCAGTGTGGGCATTAATAAACACATAGACAGGTTGGTTTACTGAACCACTGCACCTGCTAGACATGTGAAAGTGAATGGGCATGTCTTCTGTTCTGAGCATGGCAGCTAGACATGTGATCAGTTCATTTGCCAGGGATCTAACTATATTTATGAAAATTGCATATTATTATTATATTATTATATTATAACTACGTTTTGACTTTTTTAGTAGTCACTGTTCCACCATTACATTTTCCAAGGTATTCAAGGAAAATGGCATGGGTGGGTAGGGATGTACTGCCTAACTCATATTGGGAAGAAATAAAGAAGCCTATCCTTCCTAAAGTAATCACAATGCCTCCGCATGGCATGTCGCCATTGACAATATGATGCCGACAATGAAAGGGTTGGCGTACTGATTTTTCAGTGTAAATGGAATTGCGTGTGTAGAGCATTCTATGTAAATGGAATTGGGTAGAGCATTCTATGGGGGGGGGCTGAGAATATTTGGTCATTCATTGCTTTGCCTTGTCACTGCACTGAGATGAAAGATTCAAGTTGTCCAATTCATTGAGTTGGACATGATTTACCTGAAGATACGTCAGGGGCGTTGCCAGAAGGGTGCTGAAATATGATTGTCCACACTTAGTGCCCCCCCATCTGTCAATCTGGCTCCGTAATATTTGTTTTGCCTGTTTAGCGGTATTACAGAGGCTGGCTTGGGGACCATGCGGACGGCTCAGAGTTGGCGGGAAGGCTGGTTGATTGGTTGACAAGCGTTTGGACTATGGAAGATGGCTCAACATGATCTCAGAGCATTTAATATTGCAATTCGTACAATACGCAACAAATTTGCAAAAAGTATGTTATTTTATTAATTCAAATGCATTGTTGCTAACATGGCTAGGTGGCTAAGGTTAACGTTAGCTAGCAGGCTATGGGTTAGTTGTTAGGGTTAAGGTTAGGAGTTAGGTTATTAAAGAGTTAGGGGAAGGGTTAGCTAACATGCTAAGTAGTTGCAAAGTAGCTAAAAGTAGTTAGCAGTTGCAAATTTGCTAAAATTGTCTATGATGTTATTCGAACACAACCTTTGGATTGCGTAAAGTGTGTTTAATCAAACTAAGTCGGCTATTAACTACAGGCTAAATACAGCAAGATCCAGAAGCACAATTCAAACACACAGTTTGTCACAGTTTTCGAAGACGTTATGCATTTCCATTGACTGTTAGTTTTCAGAAACCGATGGGTAACCGTTTGCAATGCAAGTTTTTCCAAAAATGTTGTAGGCTATTATTGGGCTATTTGTAAACATAACAACATGGTCAAATAGGCTTATTATAATGATATACTTATTATATTATAATAATATAAATAAAAACTATCCTACATCACAATAGCCATAAATGTATTTTATGAATTTATTGTATTTTGCTTTAGGATTGGGAAAGCAAACAGGCTGTCATCGGAGGACAGGCTGTCATCACAGGACAGGCTGTCTGGTAAGGCTACTTACAGAAGTGGCGACGGGAACTGCACGGTTGACACACTATTTAACGAAGCCAGAAGTAAAAGTAGAGCGGTGAAGGAGCTGTAGGTATCCATGATTGAACGGAGTTCCCAACACACGATAATAAAAAACGACTCAAGACAGGGAAAGAGATGCGTGAAGCAGTCCAAATCCGGGAACCGTGTGCGTCTTCTTGCGCGTTCAGTGGACCTGTCACGCAGCCATCGGGGGACAGTTTGAAAACAAATCTCAGCTGGTTCGTCTCCCCCTGATGAGTTTGTGTTTGTATGTCTTTTTGAAAGAGTGTGTGTCAGATCTCCGGCGGTAACCTTTACAAGAAGCGCCCAGTGTGTTTTTAGAAGAGTGGAGAGGGAGGACGCCCGGTTCTCATATCTCCCCCGCTCGTCAGCACGGAACAGTGTGTGTAGGAAATGTGTGTGAGAGAGCCCTCCCGAGCGGATCGGTTTCCGAGCCCCCAACTCCACTTTACCCCCACCCCTTGCCTGAGAACGATCATCATCACGCGTTGCTCTCCATACAAGGCACTCACTCCTCACTGGGGCTGGGCAACGAACGGCCACCGCCTAGCGAGCACACAACACCAGCCAGTCAGACTCAAACTCACTGGCAGACAAAAACTGCATCCCTTTTATTTTAAATGTACATTATATCACATGTGTATGATATTGATGATATTGCTATCGGGACAAAGGAAAGTGTGTTCTAAAATTGTGACTGCATGGCCTATATCAAATAGCAGTTATTTTTAAAGGTAACAGATCATTAACAGCCTGACCCCTGCCCCTTTGCTTGCTAAACTGAAGAATTGGGCTGGGGATATATAACCACTCTTATATTTGCATCTATCTATCTATATATCTATCTATCTATCTGGCATTAATACATTTTATACAACGGGTGGGTCTAATGCTGATTGGTTAAAACCGCATTCCAGCTGGTGTCTATTCCACAAGTTACCATCTGCTAAATCTATGACTTTAAAATTACTATTTACTATGTTCCATCTGACTGCGCAATCCACTGTCTCATCAGCCCAGCCAAGCAATTTATCAACTTTATCTCCACTATAAAAAGCATCTAGACATTATCTCACATTTGTTTTTGACTAGCATTTCGTTTTCAACAGCGGAGATTTGTTTAATACTTACTGTCTGTCTCTCCGACATTTGCAACATTGTTTCAATATTCAAATTCAATCTAAAACTGGTCATGAACATGTAATGAACATGCCGGGAGTTGGGACGAGACAGACAGGCGTTTCTCAGCCAGTTGAAATCATGAATCAGCTGGCATAGTTTTTTGGGATATATACAAATAAATGCAATCTTTCCAGCTTCAGTTTGAAGTGATTGTGTTAGCTGTGTTGTTGGCTAGCTCTTCTGAACAACAATATCCTGACAAGTGAGCACATTTTCTTTGCCAGGTGAACTCGCACCTCATTAGCTCATTGTTAAGGATGTATCAAAATAAAAGTCTCTAGAAACTGCTCAAACAAATGCTATTGCAGCTACTTTGCTGGTATTCTGGCTGCACTTTTTTGATGTGACTGTAAGTTAGCCGTAGTTGTCTAGCTGGCAAGCAAACGATAAGAACGTCGACAGCCAGTATGACAATGGAACATTAAGAACGAACGACTGGGCCGCGTCTATAGATACAGAACAAGAAGACTGAATGACTGGGTCACGTCTCTTGCAACCGAACCGGTAGAACGAATGACCAGCCGGCTTGGGTAGCAACCCTAGATTTGTGTTGAGACTATATCTTGTGGAAAGATGCAATAGTATGAACAAATGAATCAAAATAATGTTTTTAATGAAAATATGTCAATCGTTATTTGTGACTCGTTTCAGGAAACCAGGGGTATTTTACGAGTCACTACTTCACAGGAGAGCCATTTGAACACAAACATTTTCTTATCAAAAGGTGTTCTTTTGCAGAAATGCCCTCTGGAACATGTGAACTTTCATGTGCCTTAATAAAAAAACTTGTATGCCATCTGTAAATACAATTGTTAAATTATGAGCCTAGTTAGTTTAGCCACGGAAAAAGTCAGCAACCTTCCCGCTAACCATGATTGGATGAGATAATGAGTGGGATGGACATGCCGAGAGATGTGTTCGGATTGGTCTGCCATGTAGCATGCTTCTGTCTATAGCATGAGCTGGTCAGTATGTGTAGGTAATCCTTTCTACCACAACTATTTTGAAAGATATCATGTAGTGAACTGCATAAATGTTGCTGTCCACCTTGTGGAGGACTAAGGTTTGAAATCACTGGAATTAGAGTATGATAGCTAATGAGATGGAGAATATTCTGGTGTTTGATTGCAAATATGCAGAGAGAGTCGAAAGGGAACACAACAGATGGCTGTTCTATAAAACACCTGTCTCCGGATTACATCTTCAAACTAAGGGCAACCATGGCATCCATGAAAGAGCGGGAGAACTGTTACCCATGTATACGGGTAAGATAGTCTAGCTAGCTACATTTTCAGATGTTACACGTTTGTAATTTTGTCAGAAAGTCATTTTCATTTCAAGTTAAAGTGTACTGTTAGCTAGCTAGCTAACGTTAGCTGGCTGGCTCGCTAGCTAACGTTACATGTATAATCTGTGTAGTAATATTATTTGTATCTCAGAGCCATTTGCATTGTTAGTTATAGCCTAATGTTAGCTTGCTAATATTGAACCTGGTTGGTTAGCTACCTGCAGATTCATGCAGGGTAGTAATGTTATGAGTTGGGATTTTGGTTCATTGTTTAGCTAGCCTGCTAGCTACATGTCTAATCAAAAGGCTCCACTGTCTTTTGCAAGTAACCATTTCAATAGAATGTTCATGATGTCACTGCAACAACTGTCTGTAGACATATGAGGTAAATTCACTCTGGCTATCTACTCCGATTTCAGAGCGATTTCGTCTGAGTAACTCACAAATACCTGACAAATGTACAAACGCTCAACACCCGTTGAATATTTCAGTGTCAGTAAACGTTGGCAAAAGAACGTAACTCAATTGTTGCTAGCAGCTTAGTTGCAGTCACCAATGCTCTGGATAACATAAAAACAGCATAACCAGCTCTGCTACGTCGAGTAAAATGGTTAGCGTGAGCTGTTTTCTCATTTGGAGTCAACATGGGCCAGCATCCCTGTGGAACGCTTTTGAACACCTTGTAGCATCCATGCGCTGATGAATTAAGGCTGTTCTGAGGGCAAAAGGGTTGCAACTCAATATTAGGAAGGTTTATGACTAGAGTTTAAGAGCCTGTGTGAGTGATATAAACCCAGATGGCTGGTTAATCTATGAATAGCTCATAGTTCAAGGCACATCATGATTATTACCCGTCATAGCTATCATTCCTGTGCCATCTGTAGGCCTAGATGTGCAGTGTTTGCCATACAGGGCTGTGGCGGGGAGAGTGGAGCGATCTGAGCGTTCCTCTGCCCCTATTATACCAATCAGAGATATATTTACTGTGCAAATAAGTGGCGTGCTCCTCAGCTCTGCAAATATCAGGTTCCACCAGCAGCCATATTGAATAGTTGTGTAAAGGGACCTCTTCCCAGGGTCCTGGTTCATGAGAGTATTTACCATGCACCACCACCAGACTGTACTGGACATACAGTGCCTTTGGAAGGTATTCAGACCCTTGACTTTTCCACATTTTGTTACGTTACAGCCTTATTCTAAAATTGATTCAATCAAAAAAATCCTCAGAAACACACAATACCCAATAATGACAAAGAGAAAACTGTTTTATTTTATTTTAAATGTTTGCAAATGTATTGAAAAACAGAAATACCTTATTTACATAAGTATTCAGACCCTTTTCTATCAAAAATTGAGCTCAGGTGCATCCTGTTTCCATTGATCATCCTTGAGATGTTTTAACAAATTGATTGGAGTCCACCTGTGGTAAATTCAATTGATTGGACATGATTTGGAAAGGCACACACCTGTTTATATAAGGTCCCACAGTTGACAGTGCAACCAAGCCATGAGGTAGAAGGAATTGTCCATAGAGCTCAGAGACAGGATTGTGTCGATGCACAGATCTGGGGAAGGGTACTAAAAATGTCTACAGCTTTGAAGGTCCCCAAGAACACAGTGCCTCCATCATTCTTAAATGGAATAAGTTTGGAACCAGCAAGAGTCATCCTGGAGCTGGCTATCTGGCTATACTGAGCAAATGGGGGGCTTAGTCAGGTAGGTGACCAAGAACCCAATGGTCACTCAGACAAAGCTCTAGAGTTCCTTTGTGGAGGTCAGAGAACCTTCCAGAAGGACAACCATTTCTGCAGAACTCCACCAATTAGGCCTTTATGGTAGAGTGGTCAGACGGAAGCCACTAGTCAGTATCAAGGCAAAGATGAACGAAGCAAAGTACAGAGAGATCCTTGATGAAAACCTGCTCCAGAGCACTCAGGACCTTAGACTGGGGCAAAGGTTCACCTTCCAACAGGACAAAACCCTAAGCACAAAGCCAAGACAATGCAGGAGTGGTTTCAGGACAAGTCTCTGAATGTCCTTGAGTGGCCCAACCAGAGCCTGGAATTGAACCCGATCAAACATCTCTGGAGAGACCTAAAAATAGCTGTGCTACAAAACTCTCCATCCAACCTGACAGAGCTTGAGAGGATCTGCAGAGAAGAATGGGAGAAACTCCCCAAATACAGGTGTTCCAAACTTGTAGGCATCATACCCAAGAAGACTTGGTGCTGTAATCGTTGCCATAGGTGCTTCAACAAGTACTGTGTAAAGGGTCTGAATACTTAATTAAATGTCAAAATGGTTGCTTTGTTCTTATGGGGTATTGTGTGTAGATTGATGAGGAAAAAAACAATTTAATACATTTTAGAATAAGGCTGTAATGTAACAAAATGTGGAAAAGGTCAAGGGGTCTGAAGATTTTCTGAAGGTACTGTAGTTGAAGGGTAGACACATGAGGGCATGCATGCCTGCCCAAATAAATCCTCATTATAGTAATTAACCAATTACATCAGAGCATTTCACAGTATCACATAATGTACAGTTGTCAAGAAGGAATTACTGGAAATGAGTGTCTCACACACACACACAAGCACACACACACAGCTCATTCTTCATGTGTTTAGTCTGTCTTAAACAGCAAGGCAAACAGAAGGCCCCCTTTAACAGGATTACACTGGATTAAATCAGGATTATGTGTTATTACTAAAGCCTTAACTCAACAGCAGCCAGCTGAATTCCCAAAAGACATCACATTTGGCAAAGGTACAGCTGATGGATATGCATGTCTTCAATATATTTGAATGATGATATGAGACTGATGATATAATAATTGTTTGATATAATAATTCCTGCTATCAGTGTCAGCTGATAGCATGAAACCTAGAGAACCACCAAGACCTACCATTTACTACGGCAAAAAATACTTCAGGGAATAAACCTCTAGCACTCATAAACCAGTACACAGGTTACTACAGTTCTGAACACGTCTCTGAACATGTCTGTCTCTGTCAGCTTGGAATAAAACAGTTTGTCTATTGATAAAGAGTCAGATCTGAAAGTAAACACTGTCTCTGTGAAATGTACATCCCACCAGTCTTACAGTATTCCTATCAAATATCTAGGAGCAGAGCAATGTATATAGAGCACTGGATAGGACCTGCTACTGAGAATGCATGTCTATATTGGTGGATATGCACAGTTGGCCTGTGGCATTGTCGCTAATATAACAGAAAGCCAGCTGAACTCAACCACACGTCTATCTGGTCCCTGTGGGCGAGAGAGAGAGAGAGATAGAGGAGGATAATGAAGAGAGAGGAGATTGGAAGAGTGAGCGAGAGGAGAGAGAGAGTGGAAGAGCAAGAGGAGGACTGTTCCGAACTGAATTAGCGACTGCTGGGTGCAGGTGGGGCCACTCTCTCACGACCAGCCCCCTGTCACCCTGTGTTTCCACCCTAGCAGCCATTGCCTAGCAACGCCACACCGTCTCCTCACAACGAGCGGCTTCTTCCAAACGAGCGCATGGTGAGGATGGGGGTGTTGCGGCTGAGTGTGGGAGGGAGGTGTGTGTGCCAGGGTTTCGAGTGGCACTCACAGCACTTACGACTCCATTACAGGTTATTTAAGGTTAGTGAAAGCTCAGCAGCCCTCATCTTCAGTTCAAGAATAAACAAACGACAAAAAAAAAGTTATACTTAATACTGTTTCATTTCCCAAACCATGCAGCTCATTAAAATATATTTGCAGGGCAAAGAGTCTTTGCATTTTATTTAAATTACTTTGAATCCCTTTGGGTCAAAATCATCCTCTGGCCTTTTCAGATCACATTAAACGTGTAGTGTAATAAAGCACACACACAGTCTCTTCACTCATCACTGGCTTTGTGGCTTTCATTAGTTAAGGCTATTTTAGGATGTTGACATTGACGACAGTTGGGCAGATTCGTGCATATACAGTTCCGTATCCCAAATGAAAACAACATGCGATATGAAGGTTCAATGCAGCGGTTCTTTAAAAAAAATCTCAATATCTAATCAACACTGGGTCAGAATTAAGTCACTTACTGTGATGGTTTTCAATTAAAATTGTAAAAAGAAACAAAATAGTTCATTCGCAAAGAGAAATTTCTCAAGCAACAATTTTGCTGGGACTGTCACGGGGGAGTGGTCCAATATTATTGGCAGAGAGATTTGGAACTCTTTCTTATTGGTCTATTAACTAATTTATGATGTCACCAGGCAGGCCAAAACTCCATTCCACCAAAACAGGCTGAAATTCACATCTGAAAAACACTTCTTACACTAAAAGGGCACTATCATAATTTTCACAATTTCACAGTATTATTCCAATCTCATAGTGTGGACACATATATAAAACACAGAACTGGGCTTTTAATGCAACTAGGCCCATAATGCAACTAGCCCAGCATTTGGAAACCTCTGCAAAATAGTGCAAAACACAAATGTCATCAAAGAATCTGTTCAGAATAGTAACTCATGTTTCAATAGCTATATTAATTCATGTTTAAGTTAGTAATGAGATTGTGCATCAGGCTGTATTCATTTATGATTTTTTTAAATTGAACCTTTATTTAACCTTATTTTACAATGACGGCCTACCTCGGCCAAACCCTCCCCTAACCCGGACGACGCTGGGTGCACCGCCCTATGGGACTCCCGATCACGGCCTGTTGTGATACTGCCCAGAATCGAACCAAGGTCTGTAGTGAGCCCTCTAGCACTGAGAGGCAGTGCCTTAGACTGCCGGGCCACTCGGGGAGCCTCATACAGTCTCATACAGAGACTCAGAGAAAGGAGTGCTGATCTAGGATCAGTTTTGCCTTTTAAAACCCCTTATGGTCGATGTCCGCAACCCCGTGCAAATCTAATTAGCATAATCTAAAATCCCCATTCAAATCTGTCAGTTTAAACTAGAGATCTGTTATCTGTTTTTTGTCTCTGGATGTCTCAATCCACCGCATCTGCCTGTAACACTTCCACATCTGCAGTGAAAGGTGACAGAGCTAGAGCGGTGTTTGTCAGAGCATGAGACATCCTGAAAATCAGTCTTCTCACAAAATGGTCTGTAGCATCCCAACAGTTTGGACTACACACTAACAGCTTGGGCTACACACTATCAGTTTGGGCTACACACTATCAGTTTGGGCTACACACTATCAGTTTGCGCTACACACTATCAGTTTGGGCTAAACACTATCAGTTTGGGCTACACCCTCTGTGTAAAGGTAGCCAGTTTGGGCTACACCCTCTGTGTAAAGGTAGCCAGTTTGGGCTACACCCTCTGTGTAAAGGTAGCCAGTTTGGGCTACACCCTCTGTGTAAAGGTAGCCAGTTTGGGCTACACCCTCTGTGTAAAGGTAGCCAGTTTGGGCTACACCCTCTGTGTAAAGGTAGCCAGTTTGGGCTACACCTCTGTGTAAAGGTAGCCAGTTTGGGCTACACCTCTGTGTAAAGGTAGCCAGTTTGGGCTACACCCTCTGTGTAAAGTTGCAGGACACCTTCTGGGTGTAGTAGCCAGCTTGGACCACCTTCTGTGTAAAGGTGAGACTTACGAACACATACAGATACACATATCGGTTGTTTTGGCCTCACAAGACTGGAGTCTGAAGGTCTCCTGGTACCAGTTTAAAAAAAATGAACACAAGTGTATACATAGAGACTGTTAAGTGACAAAATGAGGGTTTAAATATATGTAAAAACAAATGTTTCTGATCTTTCTTATATCTCAGATATAGGATAGATACTTCAGAACAAACTTCCTTTAGATGTATTTTTGGGACTATCTGTTGTTCCGTGTAGTGAATCTGTTATTCACTGTGTTTCTATGGGCTAATAGCAGTAAGGCCAAACAATATATTTCATCAAATATGTTTTTTAATTGATACAAGGGTTCTTAAAATGCTAAATCAAATAGCAAAAATTATCCTTGGTATGATTAAAACAACTCCACAGTTTTGTAGCCCCCTGGCTTAGACAGGGCTTAGACTCTTATGGGTTATGACTACAATTATGTGGACAGGAGGGACCTAGTCCCAGATCAGCCCTATTATTCTGAGACGCTTTATGAATACGGGTCGTGGTTTACCCCTATTTCCTTTTTTATTACTTATTGTTATTCGGGATGACAGCGGGACTCTGGAAACGACACTTATGCAACAAATATTACATTCTCTTGTGGGCCTGCCAAGTGGAATTTATTTAGGAATTAGTCCCGAGTGAGGCGATATTTCATGTCAATGGTCAATGTTAAATTGGTATCCCCTCCACCCCCTCTCCTCCCGCCTTGGGATATTGACAGTATACCCTCACGTGAGATGACACTGATACATTATAGGGTGTGTGATCTGACAATTCCATTGAGATGCACATAGAGACAGAAGGAGACAGAGGGAGGCATAGGGCCACCTACGATTATCATGGGGCGTGCCCTATGGTGTATCACTGTGATATACAGTAGTCATACTATGTACTATCATTTGTCATCCTAGCATTTTGTCTTGTGTTACTTCAGGTGGGTCAAACCCGATGAGTGTCAAACCATGCAATCTTTCACCTTCTTTATAGACACTGAGTGTACAAAACATTAAGAACACTTGCTCTTTTCCTTGACATAGACTGACCAGGTGAATCCAGGTGAAAGCTTATGATTCATTATTGATGCCACTTGATAAATCCACTTCAGTCAGTGTAGATGAAGGAGGAGATAGGTTAAAAGAAGGTCTTTAAGGCTTGAGACAATTGAGACATGGGTTGTGTACTTTGAACCGTGCGTATCAAGAATGGTGCACCACCCAAAGGACATCCAGCCAACTTGACACAACTGTGGGAAGCATTGAGTGAACATGGACCAGCATCCATATGGAACGCTTTCAAGACCTTGTAGAGTCCATGCCCCATCGAATTGAGGCTAGTCTGAGGTCAAAAGGGGAGGCAACTCAGTATTAAGAAGGTGTTCTAATGTTTTGTGCACTCAGTGTAGATTCCTAATGATTTAAGCTCATAGATAACAGCAAACATATTCTTTCATACCATGAGTTATGAATAACAGCACAACGATGTGGTCACTATATTTACATACAAAATGAACAATTTAAACACTGAAATTCATAATTCCAGGGGATTAGCTTCCTTCTAGAAGAATAATTCAACTTTACTTGGTAAGAAGTCAACAAGAGGGGTACATTTTAAAAATTAAAGTAGTGTATTTGGAGTCAAGATCTTTTTTTGTCTTTTTTGATCATTTTTTCTTTTTTGTCTTTTTTGTATAGATTTCAATATATTTTCATTCTCTTTTACATTTTTAAAATGAAATATACCTTCAGGTAACCCGCCTCACCCAATTTGATACAGATCCACTATTTTTAGACCTTTTAGCCAGAACCTCCATCAGAAGCTAGCCATCAGAAGCTAACCAGCTGATTAGCTACTAGCTATTTAGTCATTGTCAGCCACTGCTAGTGGCCTTTACCTTTGGCACAGACTCCAGCCGCTTTTAGCCTGGATCACACTTGCCAGCCTACCAGTATCGGACTGTTTTCTCCACTACAACGCCGGATTCCTGCCGTAAGCCCTGGACCATTACTCCTGATCATCACAGCTAGCTAGCTGCCACCTAGTGCCGTAATCTCATCCTACTCCTCCTCTGTTCCTCGGGTGATGTGGCGGTTAACCCAGGCCCTCTCATTTGTTGACTTCTGTAACCGAAAAAGCCTTGGTTTCATACATGTTAACATCATAAGCCTCCTCCCTAAGTTTGTTTTACTTACTGCTTTAGCACACTCCGCCAACCCTGATGTCCTTGCATGTCTGAATCCTGGTGGATGGAAATTCTGAGATTTCCATCCCCAACAACAACATTTTCCATCAAGATAGAACTGACAAAGGGGGAGGAGTTGCAATCTACTGCAGAGATAGCTTGCAAAGTTCTGTCATACTTTCCAGGTCTATGCCCAAACAGTTTGAGTTTCTAATTAAAAAAATTAATCTCTCCAGAAATAAGTCTCTCACTGTTGCCGCCTGTTATAGAGCCCCCTCAGCTCCCAGCTGTGCCCTGGACACCATATGTGAATTGATTGTCCCTCATCTATCTTCAGAGTTCATTCAGTTAGGTGACCAAAACTGGGATATGCTTAACATCCCAACAGTCCTACAATCTAAGCTAGATGCCTCAATCTCACACAAATCATCAAGGAACCCACCAGGTACAACCCAAAATCCGTAAACATGGGCACCCTCATAGATATTATCCTGAACAACTTGCCCTCCAAATACACTTCTGCTGTTTTCAATCAGGATCTCAGCGATCACTGCCTCATTGCCTGCATCTGCTATGGGTCTGGAGTCAAATGACTACCCCTCACCACTGTCAAAAGCTCCCTAAAACACTTCTGCTAGCAGGCCTTTATAATCAACCTGACCCGGGTATCCTGGAAGGATATTGATCTCATCCGTCAGTCGAGGATGCCTGGTCATTCTTTAAAAGTAATTTCCTCAACATATTAAATAAGCATGCCCTTTCAAAAAATGTAGAACTAAGGACAGATATAGCCCTTGGTTCACTCCAGACCTGATTGCCCTCGACCAGCACAAAAACATCTAGTGGCGGACTGCAATAGCATTGAATAGTCGCCTCGATATGCAACTGTTCAGGGAATTAAGGAACCATTACAAGCAGTCAGTCATTACAAGCAAAGGATAGCTTTATCAAATTTGCATCCTGTAGCTCTAACTCCATAAAGTTTTGGGACACTGTAAAGGCCATGGAGAACAAGAGCACCTCCTCCCAGCTGCTCACTGCACTGAGGCTAGGTAACACGGTCACCACCGATAAATCCACAATAATAGAGAATTTCAAGAAACATTTCTCTACGACTGGTCATGCTTTCCTCCTGGCTATCCCAAACCCGGCCAACAGCTCCGCACCCTCCGCAGCTACCTGCCCATGCCTCCCAAGCTTCTCCTTCACCCAAATCCAGATAGCAGATGTTCTGAAAGTGCTGCAAAAGCTGGACCCGTTCAAATGAGCTGGGCTAGACAATCTGGACCCTGTCTTTCTAAATGTATCCACCGCCATTGTTGCAACCCCTGTTACTAGTCTGTTCAACCTCTCTTTTGTATCGTCCGAGATCCTTAAAGATTGGAAAGCTGCCACGGTCATCCCCCTCATCAAAGGGGGTGACACTCTAGACCCAAACTGTTATAGACCTATATCCATCCTGCCCTGCCTTTCTAAAGTCTTCGAAAGCCAAGTTAATAAACAGATCACTGACCATTTTCTAATCCCACCGTACCTTCTCCGCTGTGCAATCCGGTTTCCGAGCTGGTCATGGGTGCACCTCAGCCACGCTCAAGGTACTAAACGATATCATAACCGCCATCAATAAAATATTGTACTGTGCAGCCGTCTTCATCGACCTGGCCAAGGCTTTCGACTCTGTCAATCACAGTATTCTTATCGGCAGACTCAAAAGCCTTGGTTTCTCAAATGACTGCCTTGCCTGGTTCACCAACTACTACTCAGACAGAGTTTAGTGTGTTAAATCGGAGTGCTGACTCTTTTCTCTGTATATATCAACGATGTCGCTCTTGCTGCAGGTGATTCCCTGATCCACCTCTACGCAGACGACACCATTCTGTATACATCTGGCCCTTCTTTGGACACTGTGTTAACAAACCTCTAAACGAGCTTCAATGCCATACAACACTCCTTCCGTGGCCTCCAAACTGTTCTTAACCTCTAGTAAAACTAAATGCATGCTTTTCAACCGTTCGCTGCCCACACCCGCCCGACTTGCATCACTACTCTGGATGGTTCGGACAACTACAAACACCTAGGTGTCTGGCTAGACTGTAAACTCTCCTTCCAGACTCATTTTAAACATCTCCAATCCAAAATTAAATATAGAATCGACTTTCTATTCCGCAACAAAGCCTCCTTCACTCACGTTGCCAAACATTCACTAGTAAAACTGACTATCCTACCGATCCTCGACTTCGGCAATGTCATTTACAAAATAGCCTCCAACAATCTACTCAGCAAACTGGGTGCAGTCTATCACAGTGCCACCCGTTGTCACCAAAGCCCAATATACCACCCATCATTGCGACCTGTATGCTCTAATCGGCTGCTCCTCGCTACATATTCGTTGCCTGACCCACTGGCTTCAGGTCATCTATAAGTCTTTGCTAGGTAAAGCTCCGCCTTATCTCAGCTCACTGGTCACGATAACAACACCCACCCGTAGCACGCGCTCCAGCAGGTATATCTCACTGGTCACCCCCAAAGCCAACACACCCTTTGGCCGCCTTTCCTTCCCGTTCTCTGTTGCCAATGACTGGAACGAATTGCAAAAGTCTCTGAAGCTGAAGACTTATATTTCCTCACTAACTTTAAACATCAGCTATCCGAGCAGCTAAATCACTGCAGCTGTACATAGCCCATCTGTAAGAAGCCCATCCAGTCTACCTACCTCATCCCCATTTTGTTTTTATTTACTTTTCTGCTCTTTTTGCACACCAGTATTTCTACTTGCACATCTATCACTCCAGTGTTAATCTGCTAAATTATAATTACTTGCTACTATGGCCTATGTATTTCTTTACCTCCTCACGTGATTTTCACACGCTGTATATAGACTTTCTTTTTTTTCTATTGTGTTATTGACTGTACGCTTGTTTATTCCATGTGTAACTCTGTGTTGTTGTTTGTATCACACTGCTTTACTTTATCTTGGCCAGGACACAGTTGTAAATGAAAACTAGCCTCAACTTGCATACCTGGTTAAATAAAGTTGAAAAAAATGCTAAATGTATCTATATAGAATGCAGAAAAGTGGATAGTATAGAGGATATGTTTTGGATATTGAATCAGATCGTGAAACTTTGGGTCGTGCCAATTCATGTACATCTCCAATAGTGTAAGTCCATTGTCTGTTATGATGTTCCACATATTTCAGCATCGTACAATTCCCATAGCTGCCATTAAAATATCATATCCAGGGAGACGTAGTCGCATGGAGGTCACTGCGCCAACCAAATCTATCTCCGTAACCGACCGTCCCAAGTGACAACCGGGGTCGGATATGCTTTGCTGGCTCTCTGAGGGGAACGGATGGTGACTGTCTGGGATATGATGTTTGGGGAATACGACAGTGGTGAATGTCATTCAAGTGACTGTTGGCATTATCATTTTGGAAGGCTTTGCTATAGGAGGGGAACTCGAGGAAGGACAGATACGCCTTTTGGGTATCCGGAGGAGACGGTAGGTTAAGGGAAGAGGTTCCACAGAGACAGATGATGGGAAAAACAAAGATGCTCATTGTCAAATCAACCCTAGCTCCTAACCCTTAGATCAGGTCTCTCCAACCCTGTTCCTAGAGAGCTATCTTCCTGTAGCTTTTCCCTCCAACCCCAGTTGTAACTAACCTGACTCCTCTTAGCAACCAGGTAATTATTAGAATCAGGTTCGCTAGATTTGGGTTCGAGTGAAAACCTACCGGACAATAGCTCTTCAGGAACAGGGTTGAGAGCCCTGTCCTAGACACTGAAAGGTTTGGATAGGTTTAAACAATATGGTGAACATTCATTCTAGTCTATCATGGAGCAAGGTAGCGCTACTCCCCTGTTGTTGACACCTGTCCTATCCTTTCCAATCTCGTGACTAGATCTACATGGAATCGGCTAAGAGAAGGCAGTGTTCACCAATAAGTAATTCCCTCATGGAAGAAAGGGAGGAAGGGACAAATTTGATCATTTTAATCTATTTAATCAATTAAAGATCCCAATTGAATCACCACCAATGAGCCAAACGGGCAGATCATGGGTGATTCAGCAATAAACCAGATCAAGTTGGTGCTTCTGTTTCTTGTGTCAGGCCATTAAGAATTATTATACAAGTCATAACTGCCCGGGATGCTGATTAAACTTTAACATTGACCGTTGCCATGGAAACATTGCCTGGCTCTGGAAGAATTACAAAACAAATTCCACTTGGCAGGCCCATAAGAGAATGAAAGAATGCATTATTTGTTGCATGAATGTAATTTCCCATAGTCCGCTGTGTTCCGGAATGTCAGAAGGACATTAAAGTAGAAAAAGAGAAATGGGGGTAAACCAGGACCCGTATGTATTAAGCATCTCAGAATAGTGCTGATCTAGGACCAGGTCTCCCCTGTCTTGAAAGGCAAAGCTAATCGTAGATGAGTACAGCCCTGATGCACATCTTCATTGCTTATTTAAACATTCATTCATGTTAATATCCTTATTTGTATACATACACTAATTTAAATCCAGGCAATCTGAGATCATCACATCATGTAATTCATCTCACGTTGGCTATTTTATGTCTGGGACATTAGTCTCAGGTATAGTGACAGCTCCTCCCTGGCTGTCTGGCGCCGGACCTGATCAGGTGGTTCAGTATAAATATAGTGGCGCAGGAAAAGGGCCAGTCATTCAATTATAGTCCAGATGGACCGCCTCTTTATCCAGCAACCCGACAGGTCCCTGTGTAATTATATTACCCTGTCTAATGGCTTCTATCATGCCGCTTATCTCCAGTCTGGAGGGAGGATGGATTGAAGGAGAGATGGAAGTGAGGGAGAGATGGAAAGAGAAGGGATGGAAGAGACAGGAGATGGCATGAGGGAGAGAGGGAGAGAGTGATGAGAGATGGAGATAGAAGGAGTGGAAGAGACAGGAGACGCCATGAGGAGAGGGAGAGAGTGAGGGAGCGTGATGGAGAGAATGATGAGAGATGGAAGTGGAAGAGACAGGAGATACCATGAGAGAGGGAGAGAGTGAGGGAGAGAGTGAAGGAGATGGGAGGAGGGGAGATGGAGATAGAAGGAATGGAAGAGACAGGAGACGCCATGAGGAGAGAGTGAGGGAGAGCGTGATGGAGAGATGGAGATAGAAGGAGTGGAAGAGACAGGAAACGCCATGAGGAGAGAGGGAGAGGGAGAGAGTGATGGAGAGATGGAGATAGAAGGAATGGAAGAGACAGGAGACGCCATGAGGAGAGAGGGAGAGAGTGAGGGAGAGATGGAGATAGAAGGAATGGAAGAGACAGGAGACGCCATGAGGAGAGAGGGAGATGATCCAGAGGTTATATAACAAGACGGGGGGCATTTGATACACCACAGAACCCTCTCTCTGCACCCATTAACAGGTCAGGGGCCTCAATCTGGCAGCTGTGGTAGTATATGTATGTCCTAACATGGCGAGAACAGAGGATGATTGGTGAAAGCCAAGTTATGACACACTACTGCCCACTGTAACCCATGGCACAACATGGCATTTGGTACTTATTGAATAGAATGACAATGGTAATAGGTTAGTTCACAGTCACGTCCATGTAATCGTGAAGCCATAGTACCATTCCACTCATACACTGAGTATAATGCCTTTTTATTGAGGACGTTTCTAGTTATGACACCCTACAGTCCATTGTAACACATGGCCATTTGGCACATACAGCATTTGCTGTTGAATAGAATAACCAAAGGTCGCAATCCTTTTTCAGATCAGTGCAGATGAAGCACACAAGGCAAACAGAAGATGGCACAACATTAGATAATTGACACATAGCTACAGTAGGTAGATCAAACCTTCAACTCAGTTTAGGACCAGAAAGTCCTTCACTGTTTACCCTGGCTTCAACCATGTTCGGTCGATGTCCCTGGCCTGAACTTTACAAGAGGATGAACCGCGTATAGAAGGCCTCTCCAGATGACAGTCAGTTTGATCATGCTCAACACAGTGAAAATGTGAGGCACACAATGACAGTTGAATAACCAGGCTTTGTTGATGTGACTCGTCTTTTGAAGGCACAGAGGCACAAACAGATCTTTAGAAGTGCAGGATCTGAGAGACCCGGACGGAGAGAAAAGAGAGAGAGAGAGAGAGACAATGTTGATGAAAGAGAGAGCTCAATCAGCAAAAGAAAGACAGCTGTGTGCTAATCAAAGCTGCGGTGAGATGAAATGGAAACATGTACTAAGTCGGCAAACCAATGTCCTTCAACGATCGCCCTTCAAAGTCAATTGCCAGCTTCCAGCCCCCTACCATGGCTATATGTATGCTCAGCAAACATGAAACAGTATCAAATAACCAGTATTTAAACTCTAACTAACTAACTAACTAACTAACTAGGTAGCTAACAAGCTAACTAGCTACTTCTCAAGTTCAGATTTGTAGTTTAAGACCTTGCAGTGATTAACTTAAATGACCCTAGCAGCCTATCTCTGTAATGTGAAGGATATCTTCTAGAATAGATTCCCAGAGGGCATTGGCTGTAAAACAAATGTTCTGTGTCAACAAACATGAATTAGTTTGTGTAAGGCAGAGGCTAGCTAGCATCTGATTCACCCTTTCACTTATGTAACGGCCGACGTAGAGTTGCCCTCTGGCCAGACATGGTGTTACAAGGGAGAGATCGGACATAGCTGGCGTTCCCTTTCTAGCATGTTCTCTGTCTCACCTCAGGAAAACATCACCAGGAAAACTACAACCCTTTCGTTTATAGTCAAGATTCTTCAACTGTCTTCCTCGTGGGGTTTTAAGTGGATCCTTGAAGTTGAGACATTCCAGATTTATGAAATGAAAAGGAAATTTGCTTTAAAATATTAATAATTAAAAGTCCAACTGCATCACTGCTGTGCACCCTCCGTGACCGACCTTAATACTCTAGCCTAGCTAGTTGTGAAGATCTGAAATAAATCCTAGGTTTAGGTTACATATAGACATATAGGCTATGTGGATCGGCTGATCGGGGTTGTTTCTGGACAGGAATCGTTTTGGACCAGATGATCAGTTGGATGAAGGATGGCAGAATAAAGGTTGATGGTTCCATTCCCACATGGGCCGATACACTTCACTTCAAGTTCTACTCCATTTCTATATTGTATAGCCCGTTTCTGTGTGGAAATCTGTCCTCCCAGAATTGACTCCCCGTCCTGATCCACTGAGGGAGCAGAGGCAGATGCCTGGAGGCTCCAGCTGCAGAGACAGAATTAACAGGTGGGCTGACTGCAGCTCTGCAGGCAGAGAGACACACCATGCATCATCTGCCCAACGTTGGCCTGGTTCCCTACAGTGGGATACATACAGACATCAAAACACACCTACACATGTGCAGTCAGGCACACACACACACATGCGTGCACACTAATGCATGCACACCCAGAGTTTTCCTTGCCACTGTCTAGGTTTGGAGGTGAAGGTCTGAGCTTTGTTAATTGCTCTTTGGCAAATATGTCAAAAGCATTAGCCATCTACAATTTTGCATGATTGGTTGATTGAAAGGGACTTGTTCTCAGTTCATAAGAGGTTAGGGTTAGGCCATGTGGAGAGATAATACTTTCCTGTATATAGTATAGGGGCCTTGCACATGGAGATGGAAGAATTATCGCCCTCTAGTGATACGCTACTATCATTACTACTACCAGTACTTCTGAGAAAGGGTTAAAATTAATAGTCTGGATGGGCTTCCTCTCCTTGCCTTTTCTCAATCTCTATGGATCTGAGATCATTGGGAGAATCTCAATTGCATTGCCTCACGTCCTCCTCAAACCCATTAGAGGAGAAGGTCAGAGGGGAGGGATCTGGCCACATCCAATGGGTTTGAGTATCGATAGAAAAAGATTGTGGATGCTTGACACATTTCCTTCACTTTTTCTGTGATATTTCAGATCAGTGAAGATTAAAGAGATGAGACAGGGAGAGGAAGTTAACTTATACTATTGAGATGCACCCATGGCTTATGCAAGCTCCACTAATCAGAAAACCCAACCACTCTACTGCCATGTGGAATCAGTTCAACGTATGAATGATTTGTTTCGTTTCTGAGTGAAGGCGAGTATACATGCCTTCTTGTTAAATCGTTTCCAATATACATTGCTCTGAGGTGTAATTCATGGGCACCCCCACTTTGATAAGCCGGATTCATCAGCGATTCAGTGGCAGTAGTGTGTGGTGTTCTAAGGTGGCAGCCCATGGATTTCTATAAGTCCTCTGAGCATACAGAATAACAGTTAAATGTTGTGTGGGTGTGTTTACTGGCATGAACACAGTATATGCACAAGCATGCCCGTGAGTTTATAGAGTAAGGAGTGTTTGTGTGAGGGACTCTAAAGAGACTGTGTTGCAGCCTGTTGAGAACACACACACACACACACACACACACACACACACACACACACACACACACACACACACACACACACACACACACACACACACACACACACACACACACACACACACACACACACACACACACACACACACACACACACACACTGCCCCTGAAGGCATACTGTCTCCTAACCAGACTTTAGTTTTTCTCATATACATCCTCATTACAGTATTAATGAGCATGAATAGTATCAATGATCATGAGCAACTAATGGGGAACAGATTTACTACTGCATCCCAGCACACACACAAACACACACACACACACGCTCACGCACGTACACACACACACACACCACACAGAGGGGTAACAGGTGCGGGGGACCCTGAACTTTAAGAGCCTTCAGTGCATAGGCTCACCTTACACCCTACATAGGCTCACCTCACACCCATATAGGCTCACCTCACACCCATAGGCTCACCCACACCCATATAGGCTCTCACACCCATATAGGCTCACCTCACACCCATATAGGCTCACCATCTCACTATACTCCTCTGTAAACTGCTAATCTCTTCTTTATACCCGTCGCAAGACCACTGGTAGATGCATATTTATAAAACCCTGTTAGGTATCCTCACTCCCCTCTATCTGAGATATCTACTGCAGCACTCTTCCTCCACATACAACACCTGTTCTGCCAGTCACATTCTGTTGCAAAGGTCCCCTAAGCACACACACATGCCTGGTTCGCTCCTCTTTTCAGTTCGCTGCAGGTAGCGACTGGGCGAGCTGCAACATACACTCAGACTGGACAGTTTAATCTCAATCTCTTCATTCAAAGACTCAATAGACTCTTACTGACAGTTGTGGCTGCTGCGTGATATATTGTTGTCTCTACCTTCTTGCCCTTTGAGCTGTTGTCTGTGGCCAATAATGTTTTATAACATGTTTTGTGTTGGTGCCATGTTGTGTTGCTACCATACTGTGTGTCATGTGTTGCTGCCTTGCTATGTTGATGTCTAGGTCTCTCTTATTAGTCATGTGTGTTTGTCCTATATTTTATATACTATATATATTTTTTTTTTTTTGTGAAATATATATATATATATATAC
Source organism: Oncorhynchus gorbuscha (assembly GCF_021184085.1). Taxonomy (NCBI): domain Eukaryota; kingdom Metazoa; phylum Chordata; class Actinopteri; order Salmoniformes; family Salmonidae; genus Oncorhynchus; species Oncorhynchus gorbuscha. The sequence continues at coordinate 56,043 of NW_025747273.1, forward strand.
AGTATTATCCAGCCCCGTCCCTGCCAGGAGGCCTTTTGCCCTTCGGTAGGCCATCATTGTAAATAAGTTATTTGCTCTTAACTAACTTGCCTGGTTAAATAAATAGACTCACCTCACACCCATATAGACTCAACTCACACCCATATAGACTCACCTCACACCCATATAGACTCACCTCACACCCTTATAGACTCCTTTCGCACCCATATAGACTCAACTCACACCCATATAAGACAACTCACACCATATAGACCTTCTCGCACCCATATAGACTCACCTCACACCCATATAGACTCAACTCACACCCATATAGACTCATCTCACACCCATATAGACTCAACTCACACCCATATAGACTCAACTCGCACCCATATAGACTCACCTCACACCCATATAGACTCACCTCACACCCATATAGACTCACCTCACACCCATATAGACTCAACTCACACCCATATAGACTCAACTCACACCCATATAGACTCAACTCACACCCATATAGACTCACCTCACACCCATATAGACTCACCTCACACCCATATAGACTCAACTCACACCCATATAGACTCAACTCACACCCATATAGACTCAACTCACACCCATATAGACTCACCTCACACCCATATAGACTCACCTCACACCCATATAGACTCACCTCACACCCATATAGACTCAACTCACACCCATATAGACTCACCTCACACCCATTTGAAACATTTTTAAAAAATCCCAAAATAAATGTACAAACAGTAGGGTATAAATAAACATCTCAATAACTAAGAAATACATAAAAAAGGAGGGGTCTAAGCTTCTATAAACGTGTTCAACTCTAAGAATGAGTGCAGGAGGAGGTAGTTGCAATGGGTATCACTGATCAGCTGTTTAGAGAAAATCCCCCTATGTCCCCTATGCTCACTGTGCATGACTCAACACATATTAAATAGTACAGTATGCAATATGTATTGGTGTTCAATATAAATGGAAGGTTCCCAGGCCCACAAGTAGTTTGGTCATGACCAGGGTAGACCTAGTAGTGTCATCTTGTGGCTATCTTGTGGTACTTCATGACCATGCCTTCCTTCACTAGCACATATTAGGTCAAATTGACTCACATGCAGACATCCAGCATAACTTTTCCTATGACTATTCTAAACAATATAGTCATACATTGTTTTAACGATTGACAGCTGCCTCTGATTGAGAACCATACTAGGCCGAACACAGAAATCCCAAATTATGGAAAAACGAACATAGACAACCCACCCAACTCACGCCCTGACCATACTAAAACTAAGATATAAATACAGAACTAAGGTCAGAATGTGACATTGGTCAGAACGTGACATTGTCTCTGTGAATGGTTTGTCCTCTGAGCTGAGAAATCAAGCAAATTTTGGTGTTCCCTCAAGGTTCCGTTTTAGACCACTATTGTTTTCACAATATATTTTACCTCTTGGGGATGTCATTCGAAACATAACGTTAACTTTCACTGCTATGCAGATGACACACAGCTGTACATTTCAATGAAACATGGTGAAGCCCCAAAATTGCCCCCACTAGAAGCCTGTGTTTCCAGACAAAGGAAGTGGATGGCTGCAAACTTTCTACTTTTAAACTTGGACAAAACAGGAGATGCTTGTTCTAGGTCCCAAGAAACATAGAGATCTTCTGTTGAATCTGACAATTAGTCTTAATGGTTGTACAGTCGTATCAAATAAAACTGTGAAGGACCTCGGTGTTACTCTGGACCCTGATCTCTCTTTTGACGAACATATCAAGACTGTTTCAAGGACAGCTTTTTCCATCTCGTAACATTGCAAAAATCAGAAACTTTCTGTCCAAAAATTATGCAGAAACTTTCCGGCTACCGGATAATGCACTAAACGAACTTCAGTTAGTGCTAAATACAGCTGCTAGAATCTTGACTAGAACCAAAAAATCTGATCATATTACTCTAGCCTCCCTACACTGGCTTCCTGTTAAGGCAAAGGGCTGATTTCAAGGTTTTACTGCTAACCTACAAAGCATTGCATGGGCTTGCTCCTACCTATCTCTCTGATTTGGTCCCCGTACATACCTACACGTACGCTACGCTCACAAGACGAGGCCTCTAATTGTCCCGAGAATTTCTAAACAAACAGCTGGAGGCAGGGCTTTCTCCTATTGAGCTCCATTTTTATGGAATGGACTGCCTACCCATGTGAGACGGAGACTTGGTCTTAACCTTTAAGTCTTTACTGAAGACTCATCTCTTCAGTGGGTCATATGATTGAGTGTAGTCTGGCCCAGGAGTGTGAAGGTGAACGGAAAGGCTCTGGAGCAACGGACCGCCCTTGCTGTCTCTGCCTGGCCGGTTCCCCTCTTTCCACTGGGATTCTCTGCCCCTAACCTATTACAGGGGCTGAGTAACTGGCTTACTGGTGCTCTTTCATGCCGTCCCTAGGAGGGGTGCATTACTTGAGTGGGTTGAGTCACTGATGTGGTCTTCCTGTCTGGGTTGGCGCCCCCCCCCCCTTTGGGTTGTGCCGTGGCAGGAGATCTTTGTGGGCTATACTCGGTCTTGTCTCAGGATGGTAAGTTGGTGGTTGAAGAAATCCCTCTAGTGGTGTGGGAGCTGTGCTTTGGCAAAGTGGTGGGGTTATATCCTTCCTGTTTGGCCCTGGCCGGCCACAGCGTCTCCTGACCCCTCCTGTCTCAGCCTCCAGTATTTATGCTGCAGTAGTTTGTGTCGGGGAGCTAGAGTCAGTTTGTTATATCTGGAGTACTTCTCCTGTCTTATCCGGTGTCCTGTGTGAATTTAAGTATGCTCTCTCTAATTCTCTCTTTCTCTCTCTCGGAGGACCTGAGCCCCAGGACCATGCCTCATGACTACCTGGCATGATGACTCCTTAACTGTCCCCAGTCCACCTGGCAGCCGTGCTGCTGCTCAGTTTCAACTGTTCTGCCTGCGGCTATGGAATCCCTGACCTGTTCATCGGACGTGCTACCTGTCCCAGACCTGCTATTTTCAACTCTCTAGAGACAGCAGGAGTGGTAGAGATACTCTTAATGATCGGCTATGAAAAGCCAACTGACATTTACTCCTGAGGTGCTGACTTGCTGCCCCCTTGACAACTATTGTGATTATTATTATTTGACCCAGCTGGTCATTTATGAACATTTGGACATCTTGGCCATGTTCTGTTATAATCTTCACCCGGCACAGCCAGAAGAGGACTGGCCACCCCTCATAGCCTGGTTCCTCTCTAGGTTTCTTCCTAGGTTTTGGCCTTTCTAGGGAGTTTTTCCTAGCCACCGTGCTTCTACAGCTGCATTGCTTGCTGTTTGGGGTTTTAGGCTGGGTTTCTGTACAGCACTTTGAGATATCAGCTGATGTACGAAGGGCTATATAAATATATTTGATTTGATTTGATTTGACTTAATGCCCAATGTTACCTATACGGAACAAACTTTTAAGTGACTATACTTCGGCAAAAATAAATATTTTTCTTAGAAATGTATTGAATTTCAGAAACTCACCTTTTTGACAACTTACGAGACCATTCGGAGTAGCATAATTCACTTTTTTATCATTGAAGTCCACCATTTTCAGCGCCAATCTCTAATAGTGTAATTACAACGATCGTGCATCAGATGGTGTCACGTGTGTACTAGGATCTCTTCTTGACGATCGTGGCTTCCTCTTATGTATTGATCGGGTTCAGACACTTTACCAGGTGTTTAAAGACACTGTTACATATATGTAACATTGGGCTCTAAAGGGTTAACAAGGTGATCAACTTTCCCATATTAATTGTCACTACTTCAGTATTTGTTGCATGTATGATAATCAGCAGGATTTCAAGAACAATAATACACTTGAGATGATATTATGTTGGAATGCCTTGGTAGATGTATGCATAGCTATCATCACATATCTCATACAAAAACATTGTCAGGGAATCAATATACAAAGAAACACCCACCTTGTTTTCTTTGTACAGATATTTAATATTTAGACTTGGGGCAACAGCCGTTGTTTTTACAGCACAATTTGCATAATTTATCAATACCTCCTGTGTACAATCACAAAACCATGACATTAGATTTTTCTGTTTACATACAAGTGGAAAACCAGAGGGATTTTACAAGCATACTCTTTGTACAGTCAGCATACATCTTTAAATAATCTGAGAATTATTCTTCAGAATTTCGTTCCCCTCGTAACGTTTGATCTCTCTATCTTTTCTTTTTAAATAGAATTTCTGGACACAAAATAGTATGAACGAACCACCAACTAAACATGCAACATCCATTGCTGTGAGCACATTTAAATTCTCCTGCAACTAGTGGAGTTGATAAAAATAAGGTTTGTCTGTGTTTGTATCCTCTGGTAAAACCTGTTGTGTCCGGTGTAAGGGCAAAGGGTTTATAAGGTCTTACTCCATCTAAGTCCTGTAGGTATTCTGCCATGTCAAGAGAGTAACATACTGCCGGTGTTCTCATCTCGTCATCATAAGGTAAGTTAATGTGTCAGATATCAAGGAAATCTTTCGGTTTCCTCTTGTAGAAAAAAATATATGTATTTACAAGGTAGGATATAAAAAGAGATGGCATTTCTGTGTGTGTGTGTGTGTGTGTGTGTGTGTGTGTGTGTGTGTGTGTGTGTGTGTGTGTGTGTGTGTGTGTGTAGATCTTAGAGATAACACACATAGGAAAGGGAGGTCACTTTCAGGAGGACTTGGCCATGCATGGGTGTGGTATGAAGAAACTACCACGCACGCTGGTATCAAAAATATCAATTTCAGGTGGGTAACCGTTTTAGATAGAACATCAGGTCATTACATTGTTAAACTTTTTTGGTCATTTTTCAAATTACATATATACTGGAAAAATAAAACTATTCAAAAAGTGGGGTGCATAAAAACTCAGTGAAAAGCTAGAATCTGCTGGAGCGTGGCTCTGGTGTTAAGAAAGTGTCCCCTTAGATTCTAGTCTATGTGAAGAGTCACTACTGTGTGTGTGTGTGTGTGTGTGTGTGTGTGTGTGTGTGTGTGTGTGTGTGTGTGTGTGTGTGTGTGTGTGTGTGTGTGTGTGTGTGTGTGTGTGTGTGTGTGTGTGTGTGTGTGTGTGTGTGTGTGTGTGTGTGTGTGTGTGTTTGCTGGGACATTGGGCTGAAGATTGAGTTTCTGGGCTGAAATATAAGCCCTGGATAATTTTGCTGAAAACAAAATACCTTTCCAATTAGCTATGTAACTTACATCTAACATTTGCTGATGTAAAAACATATGAAAACAACAAATTGTGTGCACAAATAAAGTTGCATTTAACGGTATGTGAAAGCATACTTATACAAATCAAAGAGCTATATGTTCTTATTCATTCCCTAACGTGAAGGCAGTAAAAACTATACACGTGAACAATACACAAACAGAATAACCCATTGTCCCCTAAAAAATGCATCGCTAATTCAGACTGTAGAATCTAGATTGATAATTCAGACACAGTCACAACACGAAGTCTATGTTGCATAGAATCAGATGGAGAGAACCTGTGGTGTTTGGTCAATGTTTGGCAAAGATCAAAGGTCAAAAGGTCGCCATTAAACCAACCAGCCCTCACACACCTTGACCCTAGGCAGGTCATCACTCTGAGTGTGTCCTTTCAACTGAAAGCCACGTTACACACCTTCAAATCTCACAGGTCCGTAGCTTAGAGATGCACACCAGCCCATAGCAAATAGTACATGCACACCAGCAACAATAAATGTGTTACCAGGACTATGACAAACATGCCAAAATGTAATAATTTCTTCTTTATTTTACCCCCTTTTGGTCCCAAATTTAGTAGTTAGTAGTTACTGTCTTGTCTCATCGCTGCAACTCCCGTACGGACTCGGGAGAGGCAAAGGTCGAGAGCCATGCGTCCTCTGAAACACAACCCAACCAAGCCGCACTGATTCTTAACACAGTGCGCATTCAACCCGGAAGCCAGCCGCACCAATGTGTCGGAGGAAACACCATACACTTAGCGACCTGGTTAGTGTTCACTACACCCGGCCCGCCACAGGAGTCGCTAGTGCGCGATGAGACAAGGATATCCCTGCAGGCCAAACCCTCCCTAACCCAGACGACGCTAGGCCAATTGTGCGCCGCCCCACGGGCCTCCTGGTCGCGGCCGGCTGCGACAGAGCCTGGGCTCGAACCCAGAGTCTCTGGTGCCACAGCTAGCACGGCGATGCAGTGCCTTAGACCACTGCGCCACCCAGGAGCATTGTAGCATTTCTTAATCAAAGCAACATTGATTGAACTCATGTTCAAACAATAGCCCCAGCTACCAACCTCTCCCCATAGAGAAAACAGAGAGCCCAATAGGATAGCTTGATGGAGATAGACACACCAACAGAAACCGCCTAAAGCATGCCACAGCCATCTACCCCACCCCACCCCACCCATCCAATGTATAGATAGACAACTGTTTGGAGGCGACTCCTGATATATGAACCATGGGACACATTTTACTATACACAGGCCAAGAGGGCAATCAAGCATATCGAATATATTATATTACTATCATTATCATAATCCTTATTTATTTAATATATTCATTTGACATACTTATATATATTTATATTTCTCATTGAGTGGGGACATACTGTATAATTCATCTATACATTCGATAACTTGACAAAGTGCTAAGTAAAACATGAAAGTGTGCATGTGAAGAGATATTTCAAATGTGTGAATGTAAGGAGAAGTCAGAACTATGCTAGTCTTACGCATAGCAGTTCACTGTGTATCTTACT
>NW_025747274.1:0-62782 GCF_021184085.1 Oncorhynchus gorbuscha
CCATAGAACCAGCGAGCACCAGTGTATTCTACCATAGAATCATCACAGAGCAGCACTATTCTACCATAGAACCAGCGAGCACCAGTGTATTCTACCATAGAACCAGCGAGCACCAGTGTATTCTACCATAGAACCAGGGAGCACTATTCTACCATAGAACCACTACCATAGGATCATCACAGAACAACACTATTCTACCATAGAACCAGCGAGCACCAGTGTATTCTACCACATCACAGAACCAGCACCAGTATTCTACCATAGAACATCACAGAACGAACCAGCACACCAGTGTATTCTACCATAGAACCAGGGAGCACCAGTGTATTCTACCATAGAACCAGCGAGCACCAGTGTATTCTACCATAGGATCATCACAGAACAACACTATTCTACCATAGAACCAGCGAGCACCAGTGTATTCTACCATAGAACCAGCGAGAACTAGAACGAGCACCAGTGTATTCTACCATAGAGCACCTATTCTACCATAGAACAGGAGCACCAGTGTATTCTACCATAGAACCAGAGCACCAGTGTATTCTACCATAGAACCAGGAGCACCAGTGTATTCTACCATAGAACCAGTGAGCACCAGTGTATTCTACCATAGGATCATCACAGAACAACACTATTCTACCATAGAACCAGTGAGCACCAGTGTATTCTACCATAGAACCAGGGAGCACCAGTGTATTCTACCATAGAACCAGCGAGCACCAGTGTATTCTACCATAGGATCATCACAGAGCAGCACTATTCTACCATAGAACCACCACCAGTGTATTCTACCATAGAACCAGCACCAGTGTATTCTACCATAGAACCAGGGAGCACCAGTGTATTCTAGAACCATAGAACCAGAACCAGCGAGCACCAGTGTATTCTACCATAGAGCACCAGTGTATTCTACCATAGAGCACCAGTGTATCATCACAGAACAACACTATTCTACCATAGAACCAGCGAGCACCACCAGTGTATTCTACCATAGAACCAGCGAGCACCAGTGTATCTACCATAGAGCACCAGTGTATTCTACCATAGAACCAGAACGTAGCACCAGTGTATTCTACCATAGAATCATCACAGAACAACACTATTCTACCATAGAACCAGCGAGCACCAGTGTATTCTACCATAGAATCATCACAGAGCAGCACTATTCTACCATAGAACCAGCGAGCACCAGTGTATTCTACCATAGAACCAGGGAGAACCAGTGTATTCTACCAGTAGGATCATCACAGAACAACACTATTCTACCATAGAACCAGCGAGCACCAGTGTATTCTACCATAGAATCATCTACCATAGAACCAGCGAGCACCAGTGTATTCTACCATAGAACCAGGGAGCACCAGTGTATTCTACCATAGAACCAGGGAGAACCACCATAGAACCAGGAGCACCAGTGTATTCTACCATAGAACCAGGAGCACCAGTGTATTCTACCATAGAACCAGGGAGCACCAGTGTATTCTACCATAGAATCATCACAGAACCAGCAGCACCAGTGTATTCTAACCATAGAATCATCACAGAGCACACTATTCTACCATTCTACCATAGAACCAGCGAGCACCAGTGTATTCTACCATAGAACCAGCGAGCGCCAGTGTATTCTACCATAGAACCAGAACCAGGAGCACCAGTGTATTCTACCATAGGAGCACCAGTGTATTCTACCATAGGATCATCACAGAACAACACTATTCTACCATAGAACCAGCGAGCACCAGTGTATTCTCTAGAACCAGCGAGCACCAGTAGAACCAGCACCAGTGTATTCTACCATAGAATCATCACAGAACAACACTATTCACCATAGAACCAGCGAGCAGAATCATCACAGAGCACCAGTGTATTCTACCATAGAACCAGGGAGCACCAGTGCATTCTACCATAGAACCAGAAGCACCAGTGTATTCTACCATAGAACCAGGGAGCACCAGTGTATTCTACCATAGAACCATAGGATCATCACCAGAACCAGGGAGCACCAGTGTATTCTACCATAGGATCATCACAGAACAACACTATTCTACCATAGAACCAGCGAGCACCAGTGTATTCTACCATAGAACCAGCGAGCACCAGTGTATTCTACCATAGAACCAGCGAGCACCAGTGTATTCTACCATAGAACCAGAACAACACTATTCTACCATAGAACCAGCACCAGTGTATTCTACCATAGAATCATCACAGAACAACACTATTCTACCATAGAACCAGCGAGCACCAGTGAATTCTACCATAGAATCATCACAGAACAATTCTACACTATTCTACCATAGAACCAGCGAGCACCAGTGTATTCTACCATAGAATCATCACAGAGCAGCACTATTCTACCATAGAACCACAGAGCAGCACTATTCTACCATAGAACCAGCGAGCACCAGTGTATTCTACCATAGAACCAGCGAGCACCAGTGTATTCTACCATAGAACCAGCGAGCACCAGTGTATTCTACCATAGGATCATCACAGAACAACACTATTCTACCATAGAACCAGCGAGCACCAGTGTATTCTACCATAGAACCAGCGAGCACCAGTGTGAACCAGCGAGCACCAGTGTATTCTACCATAGAACCAGAACCAGGGAGCACCAGTGTCTACCATAGAACCAGCAGCACCAGTGTATTCTACCATAGAACCACACAGAACCAGGAGCACCAGTGTATTCTACCATAGAATCATCACAGAACAGCACTATTCTACCATAGAACCAGCGAGCAGCTACCATAGACACCAGTATTCTACCATAGAATCATCACAGAGCAGCACTATTCTACCATAGAACCAGCGAGCACCAGTGTATTCTACCATAGAACCAGGGACTATTCTACCATAGCACTAGTGTATTCTACCATAGAACCAGGGAGCACCAGTGTATTCTACCATAGAACCAGGATCATCACAGAACAACACTATTCTACCATAGAACCAGCGAGCACCAGTGTATTCTACCATAGAACCAGCGAGCACCAGTGTATTCTACCATAGAACCAGGGAGCACCAGTGTATTCTACCATAGAACCAGCGAGCACCAGTGTATTCTACCATAGAATCATCACAGAACAACACTATTCTACCATAGAACCAGCGAGCACCAGTGTATTCTACCATAGAACCAGGGAGCACCAGTGTATTCTACCATAGGATCATCTACAGAACAAGCACTATTCTACCATAGAACCAGAGCAGCACTATTCTACCATAGAACCAGTGAGCACCAGTGTATTCTACCATAGAACACACCAGTGTATTCTACCATAGAACAGTGAACCATTTCTACCATAGAACCAGCGAGCACCAGTGTATTCTACCATAGAACCAGCGAGCACCAGTGTATTCTACCATAGAACCAGGGAGCACCAGTGTATTCTACCATAGGATCATCACAGAACAACACTATTCTACCATAGAACCAGCGAGCACCAGTGTATTCTACCATAGAACCATCACACCAGAGCACCAGTGTATTCTACCATAGAACCAGCGAGCACCAGTGTATTCTACCATAGAACCATCACCAGTGAGCACCAGTGTATTCTACCATAGAACCAGGGAGCACCAGTGTATTCTACCATAGAACAGGACAGCACAGTGTATTCTACCATAGAACCAGGGAACCATCATCACAGAACCAGCAGCACCAGTGTATTCTATTCTACCATAGAACCAGGGAGCACCAGTGTATTCTACCATAGAACCAGCGAGCACCAGTGTATTCTACCATAGAACCAGTGAGCACCAGTGTATTCTACCATAGGATCTATCATCAGAACAACACTATTCTACCATAGAACCAGCGAGCACCAGTGTATTCTACCATAGAACCAGCGAGCACCAGTGTATTCTACCATAGAACCAGAACCAGAGCACCAGTGTATTCTACCATAGGATCATCACAGAACAACACTATTCTACCATAGAACCAGCGAGCACCAGTGTATTCTACCATAGAACCAGCGAGCACCAGTGTATTCTACCATAGAACCAGGGAGCACCAGTGCATTCTACCATAGAACCAGCGAGCACCAGTGTATTCTACCATAGGATCATCATAGAACAACACTATTCTACCATAGAACCAGCGAGCACCAGTGTATTCTACCATAGAACCAGAACCAGGAGAACACCAGTGTATTCTACCATAGGATCATCACAGAACAACACTAGAACCAGCGAGCACCAGTGTCTACCATAGGATCATCACAGAACAACACTATTCTACCATAGAACCAGCGAGCACCAGTGTATTCTACCATAGAACCAGGGAGCACCAGTGTATTCTACCATAGAACCAGCGAGCACCAGTGTATTCTACCATAGAATCATCACAGAACAACACTATTCTACCATAGAACCAGCGAGCACCAGTGTATTCTACCATAGAACCAGCGAGCACCAGTCATCAGGAGCACCAGTGTATTCTACAGAGCACCAGAGCAGCACTATTCTACTATTCTACCATAGAACCAGAACCAGCGAGCACCAGTGTATTCTACCATAGAACACACAGTGTATTCTACCATAGAACCATCACAGAGCACCAGTGTATTCTACCATAGAATCATCACAGAGCAGCACTATTCTACCATAGAACCAGCGAGCACCAGTGTATTCTACCATAGAACCAGCGAGCGCCAGTGTATTCTACCATAGAACCAGGGAGCACCAGTGTATTCTACCATAGGATCATCACAGAACAACACTATTCTACCATAGAACCAGCGAGCACCAGTGTATTCTACCATAGAACCAGCGAGCACCAGTGTATTCTACCATAGAACCAGGGAGCACCAGTGCATTCTACCATAGAACCAGCGAGCACCAGTGTATTCTACCATAGGATCATCATAGAACAACACTATTCTACCATAGAACCAGCGAGCACCAGTGTATACTACCATAGAACCAGGGAGCACCAGTGTATTCTACCATAGGATCATCACAGAACAACACTATTCTACCATAGGATCATCACAGAACAGCACTATTCTACCATAGAACCAGCGAGCACCAGTGTATTCTACCATAGAACCAGCGAGCACCAGTGTATTCTACCATAGAACCAGCGAGCACCAGTGTATTCTACCATAGAATCATCACAGAACAACACTATTCTACCGTAGAACCAGCGAGCACCAGTGTATTCTACCATAGAATCATCACAGAGCAGCACTATTCTACCATAGAACCAGCGAGCACCAGTGTATTCTACCATAGAATCATTACAGAGCAGCACTATTCTACCATAGAACCAGCGAGCACCAGTGTATTCTACCATAGAACCAGGGAGCACTAGTGTATTCTACCATAGGATCATCACAGAGCAGCACTATTCTACCATAGAACCAGCGAGCACCAGTGTATTCTACCATAGGATCATCACAGACCAGCACTATTCTACCATAGAACCAGCGAGCACCAGTGTATTCTACCATAGAACCAGCGAGCACCAGTGTATTCTACCATAGAACCAGCGAGCACCAGTGTATTCTACCATAGGATCATCACAGAACAACACTATTCTACCATAGAACCAGCGAGCACCAGTGTATTCTACCATTGAACCAGGGAGCACCAGTGTATTCTACCATAGAACCAGGGAGCACCAGTGTATTCTACCATAGAACCAGCGAGCACCAGTGTATTCTACCATAGGATCATCACAGAGCAGCACTATTCTACCATAGAACCAGCGAGCACCAGTGTATTCTACCATAGAACCAGCGAGCACCAGTGTATTCTACCATAGAACCAGGGAGCACCAGTGTATTCTACCATAGAACCAGCGAGCACCAGTGTATTCTACCATAGAACCAGCGAGCACCAGTGTATTCTACCATAGGATCATCACAGAACAACACTATTCTACCATAGAACCAGCGAGCACCAGTGTATTCTACCATTGAACCAGGGAGCACCAGTGTATTCTACCATAGAACCAGGGAGCACCAGTGTATTCTACCATAGAACCAGCGAGCACCAGTGTATTCTACCATAGGATCATCACAGAGCAGCACTATTCTACCATAGAACCAGCGAGCACCAGTGTATTCTACCATAGAACCAGCGAGCACCAGTGTATTCTACCATAGAACCAGGGAGCACCAGTGTATTCTACCATAGAACCAGCGAGCACCAGTGTATTCTACCATAGAACCAGGGAGCACCAGTGTATTCTACCATAGAACCAGCGAGCACCAGTGTATTCTACCATAGAACCAGGGAGCACCAGTGTATTCTACCATAGAACCAGCGAGCACCAGTGTATTCTACCATAGAACCAGCGAGCACCAGTGTATTCTACCATAGGATCATCACAGAACAACACTATTCTACCATAGAATCATGAAATACAAATCATAAAGCTGCAGAATGATAGACTGTATGCTACTGTTCACAGGATCACCATATGCAGGGACTTCTGATAATATTCTAGGCTCTCAATGTGCTTATGCAAAATGTTCCTCACTTGGAAAATGATGGACATTTCTGTATTGTTCTATAATTGATAAACTCTTAGAGGGTCAGAAGGGAAGGGTAAATATTTGATTCAGATCCTGTACTCTGGATGTCAGAGAATTAGGCCTTGACCTCCATCCGGCCTCTACCTCTAAGGCAACAGGCTCTCACGGTCTCACATCAAAATTAGACATTTGTGCACGTTTCTCCAAATTTCAAATAGTTTATTTACACCTCAGTGCCAGTAACTGGGATTGAACATAAGACCCTCAAATTACACCACCATCCATGTCCACAATTGCCTAGCAAAACCCAAGCCTACTAGATTGTACTAATGCTCACTGTTGCCCCTAGTGGCCGGTATTGACTTGCCTTGATTTTGGCATTAATTATGACTTGGTTAAGTAAAACAGAAAATCATTCATTCCGATTCGTTTAGGGTTGGGATAGGGTTCAATTTAGGCATTAATTCTGATTGGTTAGGGTTTGCAATTGGCTTAATTAAATTCATGCATTAATTCTAAATGGTTGAGTTTAGAAAAAGAACTCCAGGGTTTAGTTTAGCAATTGATTGCCTTTGTTAATTCATTGTGGAGGGTGCAGTGGTCTAAATTACAATCTCTCATTACATAGATCTGGGTTAAATCCAAGCTCTTTTTTTACTCCTGTGGACAATTTTGACGCCGCCTCCCGACATCCTGGAGACCTACAAAAACGTCAAATGTCACCTTGATTCTAGAGGGATCTTCTTGCTAATGGACCTCTGACTAGAATACCACACCATCAGGCTACCTGTCACTTTAACCTGGGGGAGACACACACAGTAGCCAGGTGGGGTCATGTCAATGTAGCCTGATAGTGTTTTATTTAACGAGGCAAATCAGTTAAGAACACATTCTTACTGCCTTGTTCAGGGGTAGAACAACAGATTTTTACCTTGTCAGCTCAGGGATTTGATCTTGCAACCTTCCGGTTATGTGCATGCGTGCGTGCGTGCGTGCGTGCGTGCGTGCGTGCGTGCGTGTGTGTGTGTGAGGAGAAGTGTGTTGGCTGTCTGACTGTCTGTAGGAGGATGTCTGTCTGTCTGTCTGTCTGTCTGTCTGTCTGTCTTCTCTGTCTGTCTGTCTGTCTGTCTGTCTGTCTGTCTGTCTGTCTGTCTGTCTGTCTGTCTGTCTGTCTGTCTGTCTGTCTGTCTGTCTGTCTGTCTGTCTGTCTGTCTGTCTGTCTGTCTGTCTGTCTGTCTGTCTGTCTGTCTGTCTGTCTGTCTGTCTGTCTAATGAGTGTAAACATTTTTAATTGGCTAGGTGTATGTGATTTCTGCGGGAATTGAACACAAAATCAAAACCAATATTTACACACACACACACACACACACACACACACACACACACACACACACACACACACACACACACACACACACACACACACACACACACACACACACACACACACACACACACACACACACACACACACACACACACACACACACACTTGAAGGAGCTATTTACAGTTCTGAGGGGGGAGCAGAGAGAGAGGCGGTGTGAAGCTGTCTCCTTCAGGAATTGAGGACACAAAAAGTCTCGTTTTTCTCTCCTAGTCTTACTTCCCTCCACTCCCCCATCCCTCCCTTCTCTCCCCCCGTCCGCTCCCTCTGTCTCTCTCTCCCTCCATCTCTCCTTATCTTTACTTCCCTTCCTTTCTCCTTCCCTCTCTCTCCAGAACATGGAGGACCACCTAGCGTTCCTGATCACCGTGCCCACCACCCTCTTCCTCTTCCTCTCCATCTTCATCCTGGTCTGCATAGAGTCCGTCTTCAACCGCATGCTCCGCCTCTTCTCCCTCCTTATATGGGCCTGCCTGGTTGCCATGGGTTACCTCTTCATGTTCTCCGGGGGGATCCTCTGTCCTTGGGACCAGGTGAGATGGTGTGTGTGTGTGAGTGTGTGTGTGAGGGTGTGTGTGTGTGTGTGTGTGTGTGTGTGTGTGTGTGTGTGTGTGTGTGTGTGTGTGTGTGTGTGTGTGTGTGTGTGTGTGTGTGTGTGTGTGTGTGTGTGTGTGTGTGTGTGTGTGTGTGTGTGCGCGCATGCGTCAGGCGTGCGTGTTGGTCAGAGTTGTGTGTACATGTTTGTGTAGAAGAAGAAAACTGTCCATTAATACTTCATTGTCCATTTGTCCATTAAAGAGAACGTAGCTTTTTTGCTTTTCAACACAATCCCTGGAGATACACATTCAAGTGTTTGGAGCCACAGGGCCAGCCACGGTGCAGCACTCCTAGAACCATTCTTTTAGTGGTTGAGTGCCTTGCTCAAGACCACTGTGGCTGGAAATGGTATTTAGAATCATTTACCACTAAATTTTCCTGTCAGATCTGGGATTTGACCCGGCGATCCCCCTCCCTAACCTCTACGCTACCAGCTTGTTGTGTGTGCGTATGTGCTTGTGTGTGTCTTGAATGTATTTGAGAGATAATAAGGTGTGTGCTAATTGTTCCTCATGTGTGATTTAAGTGTTAGGTCACAGGAGGGGAACGATCAGGAGACTGATACATGACCTTTCTAAATATAGGCCTATTCATGTTACACTCCTTACCCTCCCTCCTTCCCTTTCTCATTCCAATTTCCTTTCCATTTTATCTTGCTCTCTCCCAGTCCCTCCCACGTCTCTCTGTCTCAACTTATTTCGCAAATTCTATTTATATCCCTCTGCCCCTCTAACTCACCTTACCAGGTCTCCTTCCATTTCACCCTCTCTCCCCCTATCTCCCCCTCTCCTTCTCTACCTTCTCTCCGTCCCTCCTTTCCCTTCTGTTCCTCTCCTCCTTCCCTCTCTCTCTCAACCTTGCTCCCCTTTCCTTCTCCTACCTTCTCTCCATCCCTCTCTCCCCCTCTGTTCCTCTCCTCCTTCCCTCTCTCTCAACCTTGCTCCCCTTTCCTTCTCCTACCTTCTCTCCATCCCTCTCTCCCCCTCTGTTCCTCTCCTCCTTCTCTCTCTCTCTCAACCTTGCTCCCCTTTCCTTCTCCTACCTTCTCTCCATCCCTCTCCCCCCTCTGTTCCTCTCCTTCACTCCCCAACCTCTCCGTCTCTACCTCTCACTCCTTCACTCCCCCTTGCACCTGTCCTCTCCCTCACCTCCCTCTCATTCTCCTACCATCTCTCCTTCCCTCCCACCCCCTCTGTTTCTCTTCTTCCATCCCCCTCTCCCTCTCTGCATCCCACTCTCCAGAGCCGCCTTTTCCTATACGCAGATCATGCGCTGAGTGCAGGGCCCTGCGGTCGCTTGGTGGCACCCGACCAAAAAGGAACTCAGCCGGGTAGTGCACCAGCAGTTTCCACTTGTTATGTCAGTCACTCAATTAGCCCATCTCAGCAAAAAAAATGTAGGTTGCTAGGTGAGGTCGTCTAGCCAGCTATCTAAACCTTGTAGTAGGCATAATCATCACCAAATTATCGACCGGCCACGCAGGTCATCTGTTCAGGGCCCTGACCTCCAGGGGGCCCCTGTTGATTTTGTTAGTCACTCACACAGACATCATATGACCATGGCATAAGTCATGGCAAAATGTGTAAATTGTAGAAAATGTGCTTTAAAACTGCAAAATGTTCTCCGACCCATAGCAAAATGTGAAGAATTGTAGAAAGTGTGCTTGAAACTGCAACACTTTCTCTACACCCCTTGGCAAAATGTGTAGAATTGCAGGAAATGTACTTTAATCCTGCAAAAAATGTATCCACTGTCAAAACTGTTTTGCCCATGAGGTGGGAGGGACCCCCAACTAAATCTCGCTTAGGGCCCTTAAAAGGCTAGAGGCGGCACTGCCTCTCTCTCTCCCTCCCTCCCTCATACCCCCTCTCCCTCCCTCCCTCCCTCCCTCATCCCCTCTCTCCTCCTAGCTTCTCTCATCGTGGTGGAGCTATTTTTATCCATCTCTCCATCTGTGAGAGCATAATCATACTGCATTATTAAACAACCTTTTCTCTCTCTCTCTCTCTCTCGCTCTCTCTCTTTCTCTCTCGCTCTCTCTCTCTCTCTCCCTCGCTCTCTCTCTCTCTCCCTCGCTCTCTCTCTTTCTCTCTCGCTCTCCCTCTCTATCTCTCTCTCTCGCTCTCTCTCTCCCTTCCTCGCTCTCTCTCGCTCTCTCTCTCTCTCCCCTCGCTCTCTCTCTTTCTCTCTCGCTCTCTCTCCCTCGCTCTCTCTCCCTCTTTCTCTTTTCTTTTACATTCTCTTTCTCTCTCTCTCTCTCTCTCTCTCTCTCTCCCTCTTTCTCTTACACTTTCACTCTCTCTCTCTCTCTCTCTCTCTCTCTCTCTCTCTCTCTCTCTCTCTCTCTCTCTCTCTCTCTCTCTCTCTCTCTCTCTCTACCTCTCTCTCTCTTCCTGTTTCCTCCTTAAACAGACAGTAATCTCGTATCATTACTCCAGTGGTTATTCCACATTCTTAGCAGGCAGCTTGAGGAGGTAACATGTTGAAAGGAGAACGAGTGTTATTCTACATTGCCTTTAGAAAGCATTCATACCACATTTTGTTGTGCTACAGCCTGAATTTAAATGGATTCAATTTATATTTTTTCTTCTCACCCATCTACACACAATACCCCATAATGACAAAGTGAAAACATGTGGTCCTTCTGTAGCTCAGTTGGTAGAGCATGGCGCTTGTAACGCCAGGGTAGTGGGTTCGATCCCCGGACCACCCATACGTAGAATGTATGCACACATGACTGTAAGTCGCTTTGGATAAAAGCGTCTGCTAAATGGCATATATTATTATATTATTATACATTTGAGCAAATTTATTGAAAATGAAATACAGAAATATCAAATTTACATAAGTATACATACATGTATTTACATCAGCTTTTGCAGAAATTAGAGCTGTGAGTCTTTCTGGGTAAGTCTCTGAGAGCGTGACACACCTGGATTGTACAATATTTGCAAGGTATTATTTTCTAAATTCACCAAGCTCTGTCAAACTGTCAAAGTCTTGCCATAGATTTTGAAGCAGATTTAAGTCAAACATTTAACTCAAAGCCATTCAGGAACATTCACTGTCATTTGGGAAGCAACTCCAGTGTATATTTGACCTTGTGTTTTAGGTTATTGTCCTGTCGAAAGAGGAATTCATCTCCCAGTGTCTGGTGGAAAGCAGACTGAACCAGGTTTTCCTCTAGGATTTTGCCTGTGTTTAGCTCCATTCTGTTTCTTGTTCATACTGAAAAACTTCCCAGTCTTTAATGATGACAAGCATACCCATAACATGATGCAGCCACCACTATGCTTGAAAATATGGAGAGTGGTACTCAGTAATGTGTTGTATTGGATTTGCCCCAAACATAACACTTTGTATTCAGGACAAAAAGTGAATTCCTTGCCACATCTTTTGAAGTATTAATTTAGTGCCTTGTTGCAAACAGGATGCATGTTTTGGAATATTTTTAATCTGTAAAGGCTTCCTTCTTTTCACTCTGTCACAATGTTGTTGATCCATCCTCAGTTTTCTCCTATCACAGCCATTAAACTCTGTAACTGTTTTAAAGTCACCACTGGCCTCATGGTGAAATCCCTGAGCGGTTTCCTTCCTACCTGGCAACTGCGTTAGGAAGGACGCCTGTTTCTTTGTAGTGACTGGGTGTATTGATACACCATCCAAAGTGTAATTAATAACTTCACCATGTTCAAAGGAATATTCAATGTCTGTAACACAACAAAATGTGGAAATACTATCTGAAGGCACTGTATGACAGGTAGGTCAGTTATAGAACACCACTCAGGTGTCCTGTGATGATGGTAAATGGCTCAGACTATAAGAAGGAGATAAATGGCTCTTTGCTGTGAGTCAACCAGCCTGGAGCCAGGAGGAAGAACACTCTCAACCATATTGATGGAACCCAATGAGCTAAATAACACTGTCTATAACTACTGCTGAGACTACAGTCTGTCCTCATACAGAGAGAGAGTGTGGGTAGGGATAAACAGAAAAATAGGGGTGTGGACTCTCTATAGACAGAGAGAGACCACAGACCAGAGAAAAATAAATCATCTGAAAGTTTATAACAGGTTATGTTCTGCTTAGTAACAGAGGCTCTCACAATCTATCACACGCACGCACGCACACACACACACACACACACACACACACACACACACACACACACACACACACACACACACACACACACACACACACACACACACACACACACACACACACACACACACACACACACACACACACACTCACACTCACACTCACACACACGCACACGCACGCATACACACACGCACGCACACACGCACGCACGCACACGCACACGCACGCACACACACACGCACGCACGCACGCACCCACACACGCACGCACGCACGCACGCACGCACACACACACACACACACACACACACACACACACACACACACACACACACACATTAGTATTAGTGGAAGGCAGATTGTACTAGAGCTCCACACACCTGGTACCATCAAAACAATACAACCCTCCCTCACACTAACCTGGCTGGATGGCTGGCTCTGGAGCCTACTACACAGAGGAGAAGAGAAGGAGAAAGGGAAGGAGAGAGAAGGGGTGGGAGAGAGGAGATGGAGAGAGAATGGGTGGGAGGAGAGGAGATAGAAGGGGTGGGGAGAGAGGAGATGGAGAGAGAGAGAAGGGATGGAGAGAGAGAGAAGGGGTGGGGAGAGAGGAGATGGAGAGAGAGAGAGAAGGGGTGGGGAGAGAGGAGATGGAGAGAGAGAGAAGGGATGGAGCGAGAGAGAAGGAGAGAGAAGGAAGGGAAAGTAGGAGAATGCTAGAGATATGAAGAGAGAGAAAGAGAGAGAGAGATGAGATGGGCGAAAAGACAGAGCGCTACAGAAAGAAAGAAAAGGAAAGAGAAAGTCAGAGGCATTGAGTGTGAGAGCGAGAGGGAGAGAGAAAGAATGAGAAAAAAAGGAGAAAGGTAGATTCAGTGAATGGGACAGGGGTCATTAGAATGCAGGGTTGAGAAGAAACAGGGAGACGGGATGCAAGGCTGGGAGGGTGGTTGAGAGGAGACGGGGAGATAATGAAGGCAGACGGACTAGAGAAATGATAGGGTATTAGAATGCAGGGTTGAGAAGAAACAGGGAGAAAGCAAGATAAGGAAGGTAGAAGGAGTAGAGAAATGATAGGGTATATCAATTCCCCCTGTTCCAACTTAACTCTTTCCAGACCTCACGCACACAAATTGGCTCCTGGAAAACTCAGGAGAGAAGTGTCTCTATTTTAAAGGTCAACAGTCATAATCATGTTTTTCATGAAATTGGATGATATTTGGATGAAACCAAATCAATGTATGATGACCAACGTATGAAAAATGACTGTTGCTTCTACATTGATAAAGTTCCTGGTCCCCTCGCCAATGTCAAACACTTGGAAGACAGGAGGTGGGATTATTAAGGGATAGGGTGACATCACTCTCATTTTATTAATACACCAATGCTAACATGATATTATCTTAGCTAATTTAAATAAGTACCGCCTTGTAACCAACATCGGCGAATGCATGTTTCCGGAGGGGCGTGGTTTATATAGCTAGATAGCTACTCTACTGCTGCCAAAATTTGAATGTAGGGTGTCAGCAATTTGTTTATACTCATTTATGGCAAAGATACTGTACTTATGTCTCCACTTTTATCTGCATCTGGTATTAACAAGTTACTGGCCAGCTCGGTCTTCAGGCAGCATTGAACAAAAGGCGGGGAAGGTTCACTCAAAACTCTGATGCAGTTGTCATGTCAACACATCCATCAGTGCTGATCAGAACCGCATCACAAGAGTCACTCAAAACTCTGATGCAGTTGTCATGTCAACACATCCATTAGTGCTGCTCAGAACCGCATCACAAGAGTCACTCAAAACTCTGATGCAGTTGTCATGTCAACACATCCATCAGTGCTGCTGAGAACCTGATCACAAGAGACACTGTCACTCCAAAAACTTGCTGATCAACACATCCCATCAGTGCTGATCAGAACCGCATCACAAGAGTCACTCAACTCTGATGCAGTGCTCTGCATTCAAGTTTCTTGGCCATAGGAGCTGTCTGTCAATGCGAGCTCATAAATATATGCACCCCGCCCAGTCAGCATGTCTCTTCAAACTTTTTGGAAGTCAGCAATGAGCAATTATTTTTATTAGCATTTCTGATGCAGTTGGAAAAGTCATATAACACATCCATCAGTGCTGCTTTTCAGAACCGCATCACAAGAGTCACTCAAAACTCTGATGCAGTTGTCATGTCAACACATCCATCAGTGCTGCTCAGAACCGCATCACAAGAGTCACTCAAAACTCTGATGCAGTTGTCATAACATGTCAACACATCCATCAGTGCTGCTCAGAACCGCATCACAAGAGTCACTCAAAACTCTGATGCAGTTGTCATGTCAACACATCCATCAGTGCTGATCAGAACCGCATCACAAGAGTCACTCAAAACTCTAATGCAGTTGTCATGTCAACACATCCATCAGTGCTGATCAGAACCGCATCACAAGAGACACTCAAAACTCTGATGCAGTTGTCATGTCAACACATCCATCAGTGCTGATCAGAACCGCATCAGAAGAGACACGAAAAACGGGAGATGGATAGAAAAAAATGCAATTTCAACGTTGTTTGAGTTGCTTTGTGTTTCACCAAATTTGCTTGATATGATTTTACTGGAACACTGCTCACTGCATTCAAGTTTCTTGGCCATAGGATCTCCAAACAGCTGTCTGTCAATGCGAGCTCATAAATATATGCACCCCGCCCAGTCAGCATGTCTCTTCAAACTTTTTGGAAGTCAGCAATGAGCAATTATTTTTTATTAGCATTTCTACCCCCCAAGTCTCACACTATATAAGCTGTTGGAAAAGTAGGCCATATAACATTTGACTATAGAAAATAAAGTGTATGAAAAAGATAGCAGAAATGATGTGCTAGCAGCAACTAAGCTTTTTGTTTTTCTTTTATGATTGGGTTGGAGGTCAGAGTTGGTGGGTTGGTGGTAAGAATTGCATCTGTGTTGGAAAATAGCTGGGCTAGATAGTGTCACTGTCACTGTCAACCCCTCTCTCTACTCAATATCTCTCTATATCTCTCTTTCAACAACCTCTCTCTGCCTCTAGTAGTCAGTCTCTGTCATCTATCTGTCTTTCCTTTTGTCCTCCTGAACCCTAATCCTGACCTTTTGTTGACTTCCTGTTCCACTTCCTACTTCCGGTCCCTGTCAGACACCACTGTTGGTTGTTGTCCATGGTGCTGCGGGGAGTCAGGGTCACAGGTTGTGATGGGATACGCTCTGAGCCATGAGCCCCCTATCTGTTTTGTTTACTTCCTGGGTCCAGCTCCTCTTTTCCTGTTCTGATCCTGGTATATCAGTATTGCTATAACTATAACATGTGATATGATTTGTGCTGTTTTTAACAGATCTGTGCTGCTAAAGGTTCACAATACCACTGTTGTATGATGAGTAGACTTGCTATCGCACGCATGTTAATCTTGTCCATCCACACCAGATACGATCATCACACACAGGTTCAAATAGAAAAAACAACTGTGAAACAACTATATTCATTTGGGGACATGTCAAACACACATGAAACATTCATGGACATTTAGCTAGCTTGCTATTGCTAGCTAATTTGTCCTGGGAGATTAACATTGGGTTGTTATTTTAGAAGTGGCGTGTATTCATGGATGCCAAGGGAAGTCAGGCTTCCCCAAATATAAAAAAATATATATACACTACCGGTCAAAAGTTTTAGAACACCAACTCATTCAAGGGTTTTTCTTTATTTTTACTATTTTCTACATTGCAGATGAATTAGTGAAGATATCAAAACTATGAAATAACACATATGGAATCATGTAGTAACCAAAAAAGTGTTAAAGAAACAAAGAAAAACCCTTGAATGAGTAGGTGTTCTAAAACTTTTGACCGGTGGTGTATATATAATAATAATAATAATTTGTCTTTGGTCTCTATGTTTTCATAATTTTCCGTCAATTTGCAAGTGGCTGAATCTCACCAGAAAAATCATCCAAGCAAGGGAAACAGCACCCCTCTGTCTCAGTATGTGTAGCCCATGTATCTGATGCTACCTGGACCAAAATAGTATGACATGTTTCTACTGTAGCATTTGGTTAATTGATGTCAACAAGCATTTGAACAGTTAAATTCCGCTCAAGGGGGGCCAATTTGGATTTGGCTCCACACCAATCAAATGACATCCCAAGCGAAATGTCATTTTCAGAAAAACGTGTGTTTCTGGTCTGCTTGTGTTGATGTCCTGCAGTAGCTAGCTTGCTACATCGGCCCTTTCCAAAGCCATGGAAGGAGATGGGGATTTGGACCTGTGGTTTTGACTTAATTCTCTGTACAGGCCAATGATTATGACGGCGATTCTGATCTAACAGTAAAATGTACTGAAACATGTCCTCCATCTATTGAAAAGCACAGAGGGGTATTGGAAAACAATATCACAACCAGCTAACGGCCTTTCTGATGAATCAGATGCACTTCTAAGCACACTGGCAAATGTTGACCGATGACAACAAAGTAAAATGCCGTCGTTCTCAACCGGTGTGTGACACTATCCCCAAAACATGAACAATTAGTCTGGGGTAGGCTGAAAAGAAAAGGTCCCTTTTCCATTGGCAGTCCTGTTATTTGTAGAGCCCACAACGTACCGTGGAGAACAGAGGAGTTTGTTAGTGGGTCGTACTGTATGCCCACTCTGGGGTGACAAATGAATCCCCATTAATCTCCAAGATTGCCCAGTTACACTGAAGCACAATGCAAAACTGTCAGATGTACAGTCTACTCCTGTATAGCTTTAGAAGACCTGGAGTTAAACAGCAGCTGCTGTGGACAATGTTATGATAAACAAGATGCCGCACAGAAAATCATTGGAACCACAACTGAACAGAACGCACATATGCTGATGGGTTGAAAGAAATGTGTCTGACTGATGTTGACATTGCCTCCTGTGAAGTATCAGATGAATGGAAAAACAAGATGGCAGACCTGGTTATGAAATATCACAACATATTTTCCGGAGGGAAACTAGAATGTAGCAAAGCAAGAGACTTTGTGCATAGAATAAGACTGACCGATGAGAGGCCTTTCCTTACCAGAGTGCCACCATGTGACTTTCAAAAACTGACACAAACCTTGAAGGAAATGGAAGAATGTGACTTCCTCGGGAAATCGAATAGTGAGTGGGCATACCCTCTTGTTCTTGTTTGGAAACCAAATGGTGAACTCAGAATCTGTACAGATTTCTGATGGCTCAATGCGAGAGCTGAGAAGGATGCTTATCCCCTAATAAATCAAGACGATCCACTGCCGTCTTTGGGGTAAACTGCCTTTTCAGCACAATGGATCTGACATCTGGATTTTACAATATTCCCATACAGTAAGAGGATCGTAAATACACAGTCATTAGCACACCAGTTGGCCTTTTAGAATATAACAGAATGGCTCAGGGCCTCTGCAACAGCCTGGTTATGTTTGCAGGATGATGATGTCAATCTTTGGAGACCAGAACTATCACTCCCTTTTGTGCTATCTAGATGATGGAACAGTTAGAGCTGGCTTTCAGTAGACTCTCAAACAACAATTTGAAGCTTGCCCCAAATAAGTGGCACTTCCTTCTGCGTTTTATGAAATTCTTGAGCCATGTGACGTCTCGAAAAGGGATTCAGACTGACGAGGGGAAAGGGATGGGCCATCAGTGAGATGACATCCTCATGGAGATGGAAAACCCCTGGACTGAAGAGGGTCCAGTCATTTCTCAGAATGATGAACTATTACTCCCACTTCATCAAAGGGTTTTCAGAAATCGCTACGCCACTGTACTGTTAAACAGCGGGACAGAAAACCATCCCACAGGCTGACACCTGAAGTTAAAAGCAGCTGTGATAAACACAGTAGTTTCAAGTGCTCGCCTTAGTAATGTGTCTTTAAGGTCTGTATGGGTTGATGGAATTCTACAGGGGTGAGTGTGACAAAGTGAAAATGTAGAGTTTCCATCAACCTCGTTCGTGCTGCGTGCAATGTAGATATCAAAGAACGCCGCAGTTCCCGGGTAGAGTAGTGGGTGAAACCATTCACTTCATGAAAAGGGCTGATAGTAATATAATTTACTAAGTGCTTTCATTATGTGTTGCTGAATTCATAAGAATATTTGCTGCCATTGTATTAAGGTGGGCAATACGAGAAGTCTTCAGACTTACAGCTTTTTGTATTCTTTTCCTTGAAAGAACAACTAGTGGGTTTTAAGTGCTTCTCCCCTATTTGGAAAGTTGGTCTGCCTGCTCTTCAGTCTGAGAGAGATATTCTGACCGTCCTGTCAATGCCTGTCATCACTGTTTGATGTCTTTTACTGCAAATAAAAACCAAGTCAACCTGAAGTGAAGGTGTCCGTGTGCCTTTCTTCTGCGTGGCTATATGAAGTTGGTTACATGTACTGTATATATATTATATATATACTGCGTAGATTTCTTTACTGGACTGATGGCCTGCATCTGATAGTCAGCCTTCCCTCTGCTGAGAAAAGACTGTTCCAGCTAATGGCGAAACTCAAGTCGCACTGAATTATTTCTTCCTCATGCAACAAATTAATAATGACCAGAGAAAGTGGAATATTCCTCGATATTTAAAAAAATACACCAGCCGCTAACAATAACAACGCAAGTTTATCGGAACACTTTGCAATACTCATTCATTGCAGCTGCAGTGCTGGTGGCTTATAAAGTTTATATGGTTTATAAAGGTGCTGAATAACAACTTAAACATGAACTTACACATAAAACAGAAGCCTTTTACTGTATTCGTAATCTCACAGCATCAATTTTTCTGGGCATTTGAGGCTTCTTTTTACAATCTATGGACTGAGGAAACTGCAGAAACGGTGATCTGAGCTATCTGATTGGCCAGAGTTAGACTTATAGGTGCACTTGATTTGCTCTCTGGGCCTGCCGGGTAGCCGGTGTTCTACCTTCAGACACATTATTCAAAATGGGAACAATATGCCTTCCCGGCGCTATTGCTGCTGAATCAAGTGCACCTACTTCAAACAGAATGAAACAAGTAAAAAAAATAGGAATGCAAGGCTTTATCATAGTTTTTTTACAGAAATGTTTGGTGATCGACTAGGAATACCTTGGAGATGGACCAGACGATCGCGATGGAAAGGTTGGTGACCCACTGCGGGAGGCGAATAACCTCAGAATATTCTAGGACTACATTTAGGCTGCATACACAAAATAGTGATGTGACTGACAGAACTCAGTGTATTAAGGCCAGGCACTACATCCTAATACAGTCCAGTGGTGGCCTGCACAGCAACAGGGAGCCAGGGAGACATGCAGTTAACCAAATCCCCTATTTTCATCTTGAAATAGAACTGTGACTTTATTCTTAAAATGTTTATTGCTGCTTTATTCTTAAAATGTTTCCACTTTATTCTCTAATTATTTTTTATTTTTTAAAGTACTATTGTACAAAAAATATCAAATAAATCCATGTACCACCAACCTTTGCAATTGATTTCCCTCTTCACTTGGCCCTAATACTACCCCATCGGTTTGTGTAGATTGTTGACAATGATTGAATAACAGTTTTGGACGAGATGGGTCCCGATACGTCTGATGGTTTTGATTGAAGATCTGATAACATTCCGTGTCAAAAATATTTAAAAAATAGAGAAAATCAGAAAGGGGGAACAAACTTTTTCACTGCACTGTGTGTGTACATTTATTTTGCAATGCTCTCGCACACAATGTGGCCAGGGTAGTTTCTATGTAAGGCTTTAGCTCGGTAGGCTAATGCGCACACTTGATCCATTAGTCATGATTAGATTTGCACAATTCTGGACACTTTTCCAAAATTCCCAGGTTTAAAAAAAAAATTATAGAATCGTACAACCAGGATTTTTTGAAAACCTGGGTATTTTGGGAAAATGACTGGAATTTTGCAACCTTAGTCATGATTCATGCAGTAGACCAAACTTATATGAGTCACAAAAAGGTTTATGCTGATGCCTGGTGGAACAGAGAGCAGTGACAGAAGTGACTCCTGGTAACATTCTGTGACTTCCTCTCTCCCAGGTTGTCATCGTGTAACATGTTGTTAGGTTCTAATTTTTCAGAGTAAATAACTCACGGACACTAGAGAAGCTTAAACAAGTTTAATTCTTCCCAAAGGGTCCTTACAGCTGTAATTCAGCCAAAAACTTGTCCCCACCATCACAAGTATATATACTCCACTTTAGACACCCTTCCGTCTCTCTAATCCTTACATCTTATGGTTCCACAGGAAGAGAGTAACAGGATAATAAACCATTATTTCTCCCATCAGGGCATCTGACCTGACCTCCTGACCTCCTGACCTCAACCCCTCCTTCATCTAATCCACAGATGTCCTCTTGTATCACCTATCGCACTCCCGTGACTCTCTCCCATCCACCCAGCACATTCCACAGCCACTCTGTCTTTCTACAGATCTCACTCCTTTATGTACTATGCGTCTGATCTATCATGTCTTTAATATCTCAATGTTCAAAGTTAACCCTGAATCCGACAATGTTAAATTGTCTCCCTGTAATGTTCAATGGGAGAATCTCAATTCGTTTTGCTCTCCTCCGTCCTCTCCTCTCCACTTTGAAACAGGTCAAAGGTAATCGAGGAGCAGAGGCGAGAAGAGGAAACGTGGCGCTTGTATGAAATGAGACCCTCCTTCTCCATCAGGCAAAGGATGTTTAAAGGGGTGGAATCCCACAATAAATGTGTAAAGTGATAAAAAATTAATTTAGCAAGATATTTTAATGCTAAAAGGATAAGATGCGTATCATTTTAAAATGTGTGCATGCTTTTCTCCTTCAAGAAAACAACAGCTGATTCAAAGAGGGTGTGGCAGATATATAATGACCGTGGACACCGCGAGGATAACCTTGTGCATCCTCTGCCGAAGTAGATAATCCAGGAGGGGAGCAGACTCCTTTGTTTGTCTACTAACGAATTGACACTCTGCTTGACCACTCAACCACTTATCACTTTCTGGGTCACGGAGGAAAGGAGGACTGAGGAGTCAAGGAGAGGACAAACTTCTCCCCAATTGAGAATCTCCCCATGACTTCCTACTTTTTGTGATGTAACATGTCAAAGTGTCCCCCTGTAATATCCTACATCATCCTCTCTCCCAGATCTCATTCTTCCTGTTCATAGTGTTTGTGGTGTAACATGTTAAAGTGTCCCCCTGTAATATCCTACGTCATCCTCTCTCCCAGATCTCATTCTTCCTGTTCATACTGTTTGTGGTGTAACATGTTAAAGTGTCCCCCTGTAATATCCTGTGTCTTCCTTTCTCCCAGGTCTCCTTCTTCCTGTTCATAGTGTTTGTGGTTTACACCATGCTGCCGTTCTCCATGAGAGGAGCAGTCATAGCCAGCATCATCACATGTTTATCACACACAATCACACTCAGTGTGTGTCTGGCGTCTACTGCAGAGGCCTTTGAACCACTGGTGTGGCAGGTAAGAGAACACACACACACACACACCTTTGTTAAACACATACACACATGCACGAATGCAAAGTGATGGATGAGTACACACACACACACACACACACACACACACACACACACACACACACACACACACACACACACACACACACACACACACACACACACACACACACACACACACACACACACACACACACACACACACACACACACACACACACACACACACACACACACACACACACACACACACCATGTATCTGATGCTGTCTGGCCAAAAATAGTATGACATGCCAGCATCAGATACATGGGCTACACATACAGTACATTCCCACTGCCTCTGCCGTGACAACAATAGCAGTATTATCAGCAGCATTCTTTTACTAAAGAAATGCTTATTATATCCCCCTAGAGTCTATGGGCCCAGGGCTGGGTGTCTACTAAGCTATCATATGGAATTGTTTTAACATGGTCATAGGATCATGTAGCTATTTGATTTAGAATTGTAGGACCCTTGTAGAAATCCCCACAAAATATATAAAAAAATATTTGATTGAAACACTGAATTTTTGCCTTACTGCTATTAGCCCATAGAAACGCATTGAATAACCAATTCACACATGGAAAACCAGATAGTCAAACATTTTATCAAACGGAAGTCATTTTTAAAGTGTCTGTTCTGTATCTGAGATATAAGAAAGCTCAGGATTTATTTTATTTTTTACTGTGGAATTACCTGTATACCTTTTTTACATGGAAAAGCCCTATTCACGTCCATACATTTTTTACATGGAAAAGCCCTATTCACGTCCATACATTTTTTACATGGAAAAGCCCTATTCACGTCCATACATTTTTTGCATGGAAAAGCCCTATTCACGTCCATACATTTTTTACATGGAAAAGCCCTATTCACGTCCATACATTTTTTGGCTCATGTACCGGTTTACATTCAGACGAGTCCCGTGACACTTGTGGGGGTCATAGAGCAAAACAGAAAAACACCATCGTGGGCGTGAGAGTCTCATCTTTCCATTCAAATTAGTTTGTAGCCCAAACCGCTCGGACGCTATAGGCGTTTTCGTGAGAAGACCGATGTCTCCTGGTCTGACAAACACGCCATAGTTCGACCACCTTTCACCTCAGATGGAATTGAGACGCAGACCATGCAAAAAAAGATATCTCTAGCTTAAACAGACTGATTCTGATGGGGATTTTAAAATCATTACTATTTTTTATTATGTCTCAAGGGGCACATGGGGGCCCTCAAATTGAAAAATTATTGTATTATTATTTATTTATTATATATGTATATTTGTGTATTTACTTTTTATGCACAGCTCATGAGGCCCCTTGATGATGTGAGGCCTGAGGCAATTGCCTCTTCTGCCTAATGGTAAGTCAGTTTGAGCTGCGGATGATGACTCATACCTTTACAGAGTGCCCTCGAACAGAGCTGGAATAGCTGAGTGTGTGTGTGACTCATTGAGACCCATTCTATCCAGCACATTGGCATTTATTGAGATGACTCATGTACTGGAGGCAGCTCTGCAGAATGGTCTCCAGCTGGAACAGCCGTAAAGTCATCAAATCTGATTTGAAACCTATCCCTAACCTTAACCACACTGCTAACCCTAACCTTTAATTAAGACCAAAACGCTCCTTTTTATGAGCCTATCAGCTTTGCATGGCCTACCTAGCAGAAAACACTCAGTTTTGACTCAGGGCAAGACTCTTGACAAAAAACGTAAAACTGCTTCTATTCAGGGTCTCTCTCTCTCTCTCTCTCTCTCTCTCTCTCTCTCTTTCTCTCTCTCTCTCTCTCTCTCTCTCTCTCTCTCTCTCTCTCTCTCTCTCTCTCTCTCTCTCTCCCCTCTCTCCCTGTCTCGCTCTCTTTCTCTCTCTCTCTCTCTCTCTCTCTCTCTCTCTCTCTCTCTCTCTCTCTCTCTCTCTCTCTCTCTCTCTCTCTCTCTCTCTCTCTCTCGTCTCTTCTCCCCTCTTCTCCTCTCTCTCTCTCTCTCTCTGTCTCCCTCTACTCTGTGTGTCCTCAGTACACTCTTCATTACCAGAGTAGAGTTCTCAGTCTAAATGAACTGTCCTATAAAGACTGACTGGTAGAGGCTGAGGCTGAGCCTCTGTCCCAAATAGCATCATATTCTCTATGGGCCCTGGTCAAAAGTAATGCACAACATAGGGGATAGTCTGCCTTCTGGGATGCAGCCTTTGAATAAATTAACTGATCACAATAACCTGCTCTACAGAAGCTAGCTAGGTCAGTGGAGCTACAGCAGGCCTCAGTGGTCATTATGTCTGTGCTGCTGGTCAATGCTAACAATATTAATGCCTACGCAGAAATAAAAGGCTCGGATGTTGCTCACAAAGTCTGTCACATACCTGTGCGTGCAGGCAGGCAGGCAAGTGCACATGCAAACACAGGTACACACACACACAGCCACAGCCAGTCTCAATCCCTCTCAGGTAAACAAACGTGTACAGTGCCTTGCGAAAGTATTCGGCCCCCTTGAAGTTTGCGACCTTTTGCCACATTTTAGGCTTCAAACATAAAGATATAAAACTGTATTTTTTTGTGAAGAATCAACAACAAGTGGGACACAATCATGAAGTGGAACGACATTTATTGGATCTTTCAAACTTTTTTAACAAATCAAAAACTGAAAAATTGGGCGTGCAAAATTATTCATCCCCTTTACTTTTAGTGCAGCAAACTCTCTCCAGAAGTTCAGTGAGGATCTCTGAATGATCCAATGTTGACCTAAATGACTAATGATGATAAATACAATCCACCTGTGTGTAATCAAGTCTCCGTATAAATGCACCTGCACTGTGATAGTCTCAGAGGTCCGTTAAAAGCGCAGAGAGCATCATGAAGAACAAGGAACACACCAGGCAGGTCCGAGATACTGTTGTGAAGAAGTTTAAAGCCGGATTTGGATATAAAAATATTTCCCAAGCTTTAAACATCCCAAGGAGCACTGTGCAAGCGATAATATTGAAATGGAAGGAGTATCAGACCACTGCAAATCTACCAAGACCTGGCCGTCCCTCTAAACTTTCAGCTCATACAAGCAGAAAAATGTAAATGTAAATGTTAAATGAGAAGACTGATCAGAGATGCAGCCAAGAGGCCCATGATCACTCTGGATGAACTGCAGAGATCTACAGCTGAGGTGGGAGACTCTGTCCATAGGACAACAATCAGTCGTATATTGCACAAATCTGGCCTTTATGGAAGAGTGGCAAGAAGAAAGCCATTTCTTAAAGATATCCATAAAAAGTGTTGTTTAAAGTTTGCCACAAGCCACCTGGGAGACACACCAAACATGTGGAAGAAGGTGCTCTGGTCAGATGAAACCAAAATTGAACTTTTTGGCAACAATGCAAAACGTTATGTTTGGCGTAAAAGCAACACAGCTCATCACCCTGAATACACCATCCCCACTGTCAAACATGGTGGTGGCAGCATCATGGTTTGGGCCTGCTTCTCTTCAGCAGGGACAGGGAAGATGGTTAAAATTGATGGGAAGATGGATGGAGCCAAATACAGGACCATTCTGGAAGAAAGCCTGATGGAGTCTGCAAAAGACCTGAGACTGGGACGGAGATTTGTCTTCCAACAAGACAATGATCCAAAACATAAAGCAAAATCTACAATGGAATGGTTCAAAAATAAACATATCCAGGTGTTAGAATGGCCAAGTCAAAGTCCAGACCTGAATCCAATCGAGAATCTGTGGAAAGAACTGAAAACTGCTGTTCACAAATGCTCTCCATCCAACCTCACTGAGCTCGAGCTGTTTTGCAAGGAGGAATGGGAAAAAATGTCAGTCTCTCGATGTGCAAAACTGATAGACACATACCCCAAGCGACTTACAGCTGTAATCGCAGCAAAAGGTGGCGCTACAAAGTATTAACTTAAGGGGGCTGAATAATTTTGCACGCCCAATTTTTCAGTTTTTGATTTGTTAAAAAAGTTTGAAAGATCCAATAAATGTCGTTCCACTTCATGATTGTGTCCCACTTGTTGTTGATTCTTCACAAAAAAATACAGTTTTATATCTTTATGTTTGAAGCCTGAAATGTGGCAAAAGGGCGCAAGGTTCAAGGGGGCCGAATACTTTCGCAAGGCACTGTATGTGTTTGTCTGTGCGTGCGTGCGTGCGTGCGTGCGTGCGTGTGAGCAGGTACATGCCTGCCAAGCGTGTGACAGACTTTGAAGGGTGCATGTTCACTATTGTCCTCCGAGACAACACACACACACACACACACACACACACACACACACACACACACACACACACACACACACACACACACACACACACACACACACACACACACACACACACACACACACACACACACACACACACACACACACACACACCATGGTTTACTGGAAAAACCCTTTCGAGGTCTCTGTAAATAAACGTAAATGTAATAAACATACTTATTGCCTGGTCTTCTAAAGACCTGTGTCTATTTATTTACAGGGCTTTGATGAGCCTGATGTTGACCTAGTGGGGAACTAAATGAACAAGATGTGTGTACTAGGGCAGGTTTATAGGGCAATAATGTGTTATTGAGTTGTATAGATGGACATTGAGTGATTAGAATATAGGAGACTGCATCTGCACTGGCGTCAGACACTAACCTTATCTTTAGGAGTCTTATCTTCGTGTGTGTTAGAGAGAGGGAGGAGATGAGAGAGAGAGATTTGTATTTCTCTTGATTGAGTCATTCACAGGTGACTCTTTCAGGATTTGATTCAAGTCTCCAATAGCATCTGTGTTCTTCTATACCCCTGCTTTTCCACCAGCTGACCATTGTGACGTTTCATCCTGTCTGTATGAGGCCCAGTTAGGGGGTCTCTCTGATGTGTGATGCCACTGGGATTGCCAGAGGTGAGACCAAGTCACTAATAATATTCAAGTCACAAGCTAGTTTCAAGTCTTAATGTCTGAGTATCATGTCGACTCAGATGCATTCTAAGAGAAAGTTGAGTCGAGTCTCGAGTCAAGTTTTAAAAAATCTATACATGCAATGTCTTGTTCAACTACAAATTGTAACCGTGGGACAATAAGGTTCTCTCTGACATTTTAGTCAGAAATGAGTTAGTCACATATAACAGATCTTTAGATGGTTCTTCATATGTCTGTGGAGATTTCTGAAAAAGTACATTTTATGTCAAAACTAGAAAGTTCTATCTGCATAAATCCATTTGAGCTTGACGCTTCAAGCTAAAATATGCAATCCAATCACAAGCCTGTACAAATACAGATGGACCAATCTTTACCATGTCCCTCTAAGTATGGTCTAGCTAGTCTACCAGCAATAATGGCCCGCAAGCAAAAAAACAACAATGTCAGAAATCTTCAAGTAAATTATGTTGTCACATCGTTTTTCAGTGATGACAGTAATTTGTCTGACGATCATAATACATTTCTTAATGTATTTGATGATGTGTTCTGACTATCTTGGTAAAATAGCATGTACATCTTAGTGAGGCAAACACATTTTTCTGGGTGTATGCATGCCAGCAAAGCCACTATACAACTAAGCACTAAACATTACAAATGATGTGGGTGAGACACATGGGCTACTAACAGCTTACAACACAACATACACTTAGTATTACTTTCTTGGCTACAGTATATATATATATGTTGAATATTACATTATTTATGCTGCATCATACAAGACATTTTTGGACTCACTTTGTTGTACTGTAATCACTTGGACAGGAAGGTGACGCGGCGGTCCTTCTTGTGGGCTCCAGAAAGAGGCACGAAATCCCAACTTAGAATTCAGAGTTGGATGACCTTTAAAAATAATTTTCCGTATTTTCCAGTCAGACCTAGTTTTATCCGAGTTCCCAGTTGTCTTGAACTCACTGAAGTCTGAGATTTTCCAGTTCTGAGTTTCCTGTTGTTTTGAAAGTGGCAGAAGTCATGCTAGATTGATAGCATGGCCAATGTATTCAAACATTACCCCCTTTTTTGTGATATCCAATTAGTAGTTACGATCTTGTCTCATCGCTCCAACTCCCCTACAGACTTGCCAGAATTTGAGAGCCAAGCCGCACTGCTTCTTGCTCACTTAACCAGGAAGCCAGCCGCACCAATGTCTCAGAGGTAACACTGTCAAACTGACAACCGGGGTCAGCTTGCAGATGTCCGGCCCAACACAAGGAGTCGCTAGAGCCCGATGAGATAAGGGCATCCCGGACGGCTGAACCCTCCCCGAACCCGGACGACGCTGTGTCAATTGTCTAGCTTACGAGCTAAGATTTTGAAAGTATGATGTTGACATGATCAGTCCAATCAAAGCTATGGTAGATATAACGTAATTTGACATCATTTTATCTGTGGCCAATGACCTTGAGCCTTCTTGGATGGGCACTTCTAATGTAAGTTCACGGCAGCACCCAAGGGGCTTTAATTTTCTAGCTCTACCAGTAGATTTTGCTGCGACGTAGTGTCCCCATGAGTGACAGAACACTGAGCCAATCACGGCGCAGCTAGGGAACATTACCAACCTCTACGCTCTGTGTTTTCCGCTGGCTGCCCCACCACCACAGAAAACACTAAACTAGGCTGAAACACCTGCATTTTGGACCTGCTCTACATTAACTCAATGGTGATTTATTTTTGACATTGTTTGCAAATGGATATGTGAAGCATATTAATGCTAAAATAACATGCAAAACAGGAACCCCAAAAAAAACAGCCCTGAATGACTCGTCGCCACTGGTCTTCTTAAAAACTGAACATGTCTAACTCAGAAGAGTCAGCTGGAACCTTATAGCTGAACCCAGATTGACATGTCTGAACCATAAGGTTCTATCTGAGATTGCACACCCCTACAAAAACTGATGTATAAATGTCGCAGGACTTTGAAACTCTGTACTTTAGATACCTTTAAGGTGAGGACCTTCATGGGTTATGAAAGAAGAATTCACTACCAAAACGTTCTGAAATCTGGGATGTGAAAACTTTGATGCTAAATATCTCAGAGCTATGCTTTGCGCAGATAGAACCTTATTGTCCCAAGGTCACAAAATGTTTGTCTATTTATTGAGACTACCAGAGAGCCCTTTTCATATTTTTTTCTACAGAACATTTATATTATATAATAATTACTTTTAAAAACAAATTCAAAATGCAAGCATCATAAGTAAATGATACATTCCAATCAATTTTGGCATACCAAAATACCACTAAACCCATGCTAGTAATTGTTGTTTGACACCCCATTGCTGGTGAGCTCGCAAAGTAAACAGATAATATTCTTAATCAAGTTTTGGAGCTGCATATTTATTTTTGGCAATCTTCTCTCCCTACAATTTCACGGTGGCGCTGCACCCGATCTTATAGCTGTACATCAAATCATCACTCTATTCGCTTAACGTTTTGACCCGCGACCCCCCTAAAAGGAGTGGTTGAAAGTTTGAGACCACAGCGCCCGACATGCACGCAGGGCGAAAAAGTGCGGACAGGATGAAATGAAAAAGAACGCACAATCGCTGCGCAAAGGTGTCTGTCATTACAGCCATAAACGGTGATGCATTTTCAAAACGCAAGATACATAAATAAACTGCGTTTCACACCTGCGTTTTGAGCTTAAAGCGATTAATGTTAGTAGTCAATGTCAACTAGGGATATCATGTCACACTGTCACTTCTCTGGAGTCCAGACCTAGTAGGATCATACGGCCTACCTCTGTGCAACGGGGGTTGCAGGATCAGAAGGAAAGCATGGTCTGTCTTTAGCCTTTTTCTTCCTCACAAATATCGTAATTAGTTCGCCAGAAAATGTTACATATTCATCTCATAGCTACGTATTGAAGGCAGTGTGAAGTTACAGCTATCACTGAAGTATATCATTTTATATATAAAATGATATATATGTTATGCAGGTGAATGAGGACCCAAAGGGACTTGGCGAAAACAGAGTCTTTATTCCAGTAAAGGAAATACATTTACATTTACATTTAAGTCATTTAGCAGACGCTCTTATCCAGAGCGACTTACAAATTGGTGCATTCACCTTATGACATCCAGTGGAACAACCACTTTACAATAGTGCATCTAAATATTTTAAGGGGGGGGGGGGTGAGAAGGATTACTTTATCCTATCCTAGGTATTCCTTAAAGAGGTGGGGTTTCAGGTGTCTCCGGAAGGTGGTGATTGACTCCGCTGTCCTGGCGTCGTGAGGGAGTTTGTTCCACCATTGGGGAGCCAGAGCAGCGAACAGTTTTGACTGAGCTGAGCGGGAACTGTACTTCCTCAGTGGTAGGGAGGCGAGCAGGCCAGAGGTGGATGAACGCAGTGCCCTTATTTGGGTGTAGGGCCTGATCAGAGCCTGGAGGTACTGAGGTGCCGTTCCCCTCACAGCTCCGTAGGCAAGCACCATGGTCTTGTAGCGGATGCGAGCTTCAACTGGAAGCCAGTGGAGAGAGCGGAGGAGCGGGGTGACGTGAGAGAACTTGGGAAGGTTGAACACTAGACGGGCTGCGGCGTTCTGGATGAGTTGTAGGGGTTTAATGGCACAGGCAGGGAGCCCAGCCAACAGCGAGTTGCAGTAATCCAGACGGGAGATGACAAGTGCCTGGATTAGGACCTGCGCCGCTTCCTGTGTGAGGCAGGGTCGTACTCTGCGGATGTTGTAGAGCATGAACCTACAGGAACGGGCCACCGCCTTGATGTTAGTTGAGAACGACAGTTTGTTGTCCAGGATCACGCCAAGGTTCTTAGCGCTCTGGGAGGAGGACACAATGGAGTTGTCAACCGTGATGGCGAGATCATGGAACGGGCAGTCCTTCCCCGGGAGGAAGAGCAGCTCCGTCTTGCCGAAGTTCAGCTTGAGGTGGTGATCCGTCATCCACACTGATATGTCTGCCAGACATGCAGAGATGCGATTCGCCACCTGGTCATCAGAAGGGGGAAAGGAGAAGATTAATTGTGTGTCGTCTGCATAGCAATGATAGGAGAGACCATGTGAGGTTATGACAGAGCCAAGTGACTTGGTGTATAGCGAGAATAGGAGAGGGCCTAGAACAGAGCCCTGGAGGACACCAGTGGTGAGAGCGCGTGGTGAGGAGACAGATTCTCGCCACGCCACCTGGTAGGAGCGACCTGTCAGGTAGGACGCAATCCAAGCGTGGGCCGCGCCGGAGATGCCCAACTCGGAGAGGGTGGAGAGGAGGATCTGATGGTAATAGGCAATACTCCTAGACAAATCAGAGCAGAAAACAAAACATAAAAAACTAATTCCACTCGTAGTGACGAGGACAGACTGGAGACTCGACCATAAACTGTAGGTTGCCTCGGGAAGGCACCGACCGTAGCAGACTCAGACACCTGCTCACACGCAGCATCTGAGGGAAACAAGACACGACAGGGCGAGACAAAGACACAGCACGGCGAACAATATACAAGGATCCGACAGGACAGAAACGGAAGACAAGGGGAGAAATAGGGACTCTAATCAGAGGGCAAGATACGGAACAGGTGTGAAAAGATTAGATGATTGAGTAGGGGAATAGGAACAGCTGGGAGCAGGGACGGAACGATAGAGAGAAGAGAGAGAGGGAGGGAGAGAGAAAAAAGGGAACGAACCTAATAAGACCAGCAGGGGAAAACGAACAGAAGGGAAAGCAAAATGACAAGACAATATAAGACAAAACATGACAGTACCCCCCACTCACCGAGCGCCTCCTGGCGCACTCGAGGAGGAATCCTGGCGGCAACGGAGGAAATCATCAATCAGCGAACGGTCCAGCACGTCCCGAGACGGAACCCAACTCCTCTCCTCAGGACCGTAACCCTCCCAATCCACTAAGTATTGGTGACCCCGTCCCGAGAACGCATGTCCATGATCCTACGTACCTTGTAAATAGGTGCGCTCTCGACAAGGACGGGGGGGAAGACGAACGGGGTGCGAAGAAAGGGCTTGACACAGGAGACATGGAAGACAGGATGGACGCGACGAAGATGTCGCGGAAGAAGCAGTCGCACAGCGACAGGATTGACGACCTGGGAGACACGGAACGGACCAATGAACCGCGGAGTCAACTTACGAGAAGCTGTCGTAAGGGGAAGGTTACGAGTGGAAAGCCACACTCTCTGGCCGCAACAATACCTAGGACTCTTAATCCTACGTTTATTGGCGGCTCTCACAGTCTGTGCCCTGTAACGGCAAAGTGCAGACCTCACCCTCCTCCAGGTGCGCTCACAACGTTGGACAAACGCTTGAGCGGAGGGAACGCTGGACTCGGCAAGCTGGGATGAGAACAGAGGAGGCTGGTAACCCAGACTACTCTGAAACGGAGATAACCCGGTAGCAGACGAAGGAAGCGAGTTGTGAGCGTATTCTGCCCAGGGGAGCTGTTCTGCCCAAGACGCAGGGTTTCTAAAAGAAAGGCTGCGTAGTATGCGACCAATCGTCTGATTGGCCCTTTCTGCTTGACCGTTAGACTGGGGATGAAACCCGGAAGAGAGACTGACGGACGCACCAATCAAACGACAGAACTCCCTCCAAAACTGTGACGTGAATTGCGGACCTCTGTCTGAAACGGCGTCTAACGGGAGGCCATGAATTCTGAACACATTCTCGATGATGATTTGTGCCGTCTCCTTAGCGGAAGGAAGCTTAGCGAGGGAATGAAATGTGCCGCCTTAGAGAACCTATCGACAACCGTAAGAATCACAGTCTTCCCCGCAGACAAAGGCAGACCGGTAATGAAGTCTAAGGCGATGTGAGACCATGGTCGAGAAGGAATGGGAAGCGGTCTGAGACGACCGGCAGGAGGAGAGTTACCTGACTTAGTCTGCGCGCAGTCCGAACAAGCAGCCACGAAACGGCGCGTGTCACGCTCCTGAGTAGGCCACCAAAAGCGCTGGCGAATAGAAGCAAGAGTACCTCGAACGCCGGGATGACCCGCTAACTTGGCAGAGTGAGCCCACTGAAGAACAGCCAGACGAGTAGAAACGGGAACGAAAAGAAGGTTACTAGGACAAGCGCGCGCGACGCAGTGTGCGTGAGTGCTTGCTTAACCTGTCTTTCAATTCCCAGACTGTCAACCCGACAACACGCCCATAAGGAAGAATCCCCTCGGGATCAGTAGAAGCCACAGAAGAACTAAAAAGACGGGATAAGGCATCAGGCTTGGTGTTCTTGCTACCCGGACGGTAAGAAATCACAAACTCGAAACGAGCGAAAAACAACGCCCAACGAGCTTGACGTGCATTAAGTCGTTTGGCAGAACGGATGTACTCAAGGTTCTTATGGTCTGTCCAAACGACAAAAGGAACGGTCGCCCCCTCCAACCACTGTCGCCATTCGCCTAGGGCTAAGCGGATGGCGAGCAGTTCGCGGTTACCCACATCATAGTTGCGTTCCGATGGCGACAGGCGATGAGAAAAATAAGCGCAAGGATGAACCTTATCGTCAGACTGGAAGCGCTGGGATAGAATGGCTCCCACGCCTACCTCTGAAGCGTCAACCTCGACAATGAATTGTTTAGTGACGTCAGGAGTAACGAGGATAGGAGCGGACGTAAAACGTTCTTTGAGAAGATCAAAAGCTCCCTGGGCGGAACCGGACCACTTAAAACACGTCTTGACAGAAGTAAGAGCTGTGAGAGGGGCAGCAACTTGACCGAAATTACGAATGAAACGCCGATAGAAATTAGCGAAACCTAGAAAGCGCTGCAACTCGACACGTGACCTTGGAACGGGCCAATCACTGACAGCTTGGACCTTAGCGGGATCCATCTGAATGCCTTCAGCGGAAATAACAGAACCGAGAAAAGTGACGGAGGAGACATGAAAAGAGCACTTCTCAGCCTTCACGTAGAGACAATTCTCTAAAAGGCGCTGGAGTACACGTCGAACGTGCTGAACATGAATCTCGAGTGACGGTGAAAAAATCAGGATATCGTCAAGGTAGACAAAAACAAAGATGTTCAGCATGTCTCTCAGAACATCATTAACTAATGCCTGAAAAACAGCTGGCGCATTGGCGAGACCAAACGGCAGAACCCGGTACTCAAAATGCCCTAACGGAGTGTTAAACGCCGTTTTCCACTCGTCCCCCTCTCTGATGCGCACGAGATGGTAAGCGTTACGAAGGTCCAACTTAGTAAAGAACCTGGCTCCCTGCAGAATCTCGAAGGCTGATGACATAAGGGGAAGCGGATAACGATTCTTAACCGTTATGTCATTCAGCCCTCGATAATCCACGCAGGGGCGCAGAGTACCGTCCTTAACAAAAAAAAACCCCGCCCCGGCAGGGGAGGAAGAAGGCACTACGGTGCCGGCGTCAAGAGACACAGACAAATAATCCTCGAGAGCCTTACGTTCGGGAGCCGACAGAGAGTATAGTCTACCCCGAGGAGGAGTGGTCCCCGGAAGGAGATCAATACTACAATCATACGACCGGTGAGGAGGAAGGGAGTTGGCTCTGGACCGACTGAAGACCGTGCGCAGATCATGATATTCCTCCGGCACTCCTGTCAAATCGCCAGGTTCCTCCTGAGAAGTGGGGACAGAAGAAACGGGAGGGATAGCAGACATTAAACACTTCACATGACAAGAAACGTTCCAGGATAGGATAGAATTACTAGACCAATTAATAGAAGGATTATGACATACTAGCCAGGGATGACCCAAAACAACAGGTGTAAAAGGTGAACGAAAAATCAAAAAGGAAATAGTCTCACTGTGGTTACCAGATACTGTGAGGGTTAAAGGTAGTGTCTCATATCTGATACTGGGGAGATGACTACCATCTAAGGCGAACATGGGCGTAGGCTTCCCTAACTGTCTGAGAGGAATGTCATGTTTCCGAGCCCATGCTTCGTCCATAAAACAACCCTCAGCCCCAGAGTCTATCAAGGCACTGCATGTAGCAGCCGAACCGGTCCAGCGTAGATGGACCGACATAGTAGTACAGGATCTTGATGGAGAGACCTGAGTAGTAGCGCTCACCAGTAGCCCTCCGCTTACTGATGAGCTCTGGCCTTTTACTGGACATGAATTGACAAAATGTCCAGCAAGTCCGCAATAGAGGCACAGGCGGTTGGTGATCCTCCGTTCCCTCTCCTTAGTCGAAATGCGAATACCTCCCAGCTGCATGGGCTCAGTCTCTGAGCCAGAGGGGGGGAGATGGTTGCGAAGCGGAGAGGGGAAACACCGTTAACGCGAGCTCTCTTCCACGAGCTTGGTGACGAAGATCTACCCGTCGTTCTATGCGGATGGCGAGTGCAATCAAAGAGTCCACACTGGAAGGAACCTCCCGGGAGAGAATCTCATCTTTAACCTCTGCGTGGAGTCCCTCCAGAAAACGAGCGAGCAGCGCGGCTCGTTCCAGTCACTAGAGGCAGCAAGAGTGCGAAACTCTATAGAGTAATCCGTTATGGATCGATCACCTTGACATAGGGAAGCCAGGGCCCTAGAAGCCTCCCCACCAAAAACTGAACGGTCAAAAACCCGAATCATCTCCTCTTTAAAGTTCTGGAACTTGTTAGAGCAATCAGCCCTTGCCTCCCAGATAGCTGTGCCCCACTCTCGAGCCCGGCCAGTAAGGAGTGATATGACGTAAGCAACCCGAGCTCTCTCTCTAGAGTATGTGTTGGGTTGGAGAGAGAACACAATATCACACTGGGTGAGAAAGGAGCGGCACTCCGTGGGCTGCCCGGAGTAACAAGGTGGGTTATTAACCCTAGGTTCCGGAGGCTCGGCAGACCAGGAAGTAGCAGGTGGCACGAGACGAAGACTCTGGAACTGTCCAGAGAGGTCGGAAACCTGAGCGGCCAGGTTCTCCACGGCATGACGAGCAGCAGACAATTCCTGCTCGTGTCTGCCGAGCATGGCTCCTTGGATCTCGACGGCAGTGTTACGAGAATCTGTAGTCGCTGGGTCCATTCTTGGTCGGATCCTTCTGTTATGCAGGTGAATGAGGACCCAAAAGCGACTTGGCGAAAACAGAGTCTTTATTCCAGTAAAGGAAATAGGCAATACTCCTAGACAAATCAGAGCAGAAAACAAAACATAAAAAACTAATTCCACTCGTAGTGACGAGGACAGACTGGAGACTCGACCATAAACTGTAGGTTGCCTCGGGAAGGCACCGACCGTAGCAGACTCAGACACCTGCTCACACGCAGCATCTGAGGGAAACAAGACACGACAGGGCGAGACAAAGACACAGCACGG
This sequence comes from Oncorhynchus gorbuscha, assembly GCF_021184085.1. NCBI lineage: Eukaryota > Metazoa > Chordata > Actinopteri > Salmoniformes > Salmonidae > Oncorhynchus > Oncorhynchus gorbuscha. Next base: position 36,284 of record NW_025747274.1, read on the forward strand.
CGAACAATATACAAGGATCCGACAGGACAGAAACGGAAGACAAGGGGAGAAATAGGGACTCTAATCAGAGGGCAAGATACGGAACAGGTGTGAAAAGATTAGATGATTGAGTAGGGGAATAGGAACAGCTGGGAGCAGGGACGGAACGATAGAGAGAAGAGAGAGAGGGAGGGAGAGAGAAAAAAGGGAACGAACCTAATAAGACCAGCAGGGTGAAAACGAACAGAAGGGAAAGCAAAATGACAAGACAATATAAGACAAAACATGACAATATATATATATATATATATATATATATATATATATATATATCATTATAACCCACCCAAACTAGGCCTATCTGAAATATGATCAATGAAATCACCAGGTAGCCTATTGTTCTGGCAAAGATGCGTCCATAGCAGGTTGCTAAACTGTATTTATATGGATACTATTAACGTAGGTAGGCAGGATACTGTGCTAAACCGGATATAATAAAACAAGCTCTTTCTTGTCACTAAACTGGATATGTGAGCCCGCCTTTTTATTGGTTCTGGAACAGATGTTTTTTTTTAGACAAAATGTGGTGCATTGCCATAGGCCTATCTGTAGGTAACCAGATCGAATAAGCAAAGCGACTGTTGATTGACAGTTTTCTGGTCCAATCAGAGGGCCGAGTGTGAGTTTCACTAGACGATCTTCTTTTTGAAAGGAGAGGGGAGGGGAGGGGAGGGTAGGACTGGGAGAACGTGCTACACTGTCTCTGGATGTGTGGAGAATAGCCTAATCCGCTTAGACTATGTGCCACAAAATGAGTGCCAAAACGTTACAAAACCTGGCATAACCTAATTTTAAGTAATCAGTCTCAAGTCAAAGTCGAGTCCCGAGTCTTGAGGCTCCAAGTCGACGCCAAGTCATAAGTTATTGAATTTTCAATCAAGTCCAGTCTCAAGTCATCAAATGTCAAGTCATGTGACTCAAGTCCACATCTAAGGTGACTGCATGCACAGCGGATGCGATGGAATGCTATTGGTTGACTGGTAAAATATACCAGTCTGTGAGTAATATTTATTTTCTAGGAGGGCTAATTGTATTGTATTCTCTTTTCTTTTATTATTCATTCTCCTGTCTTGTCCTCCCCTCCTCTACCCTATACCCTTTACCCTTTCCTTTCCTTGATCAGATCCTGGCTAACATCATTATCTTTACGTGTGGTAACCTGGCGGGAGCGTACCATAAGCACCTGATGGACCTGGCCCTCAGACAGACCTACCAGGACACCTGCAACTGCATCAAGTCCCCCATCAAACTGGAGTTTGAGAAACACCAGCAGGTAGGCCTGCTAGACACCGACAGTATAGACAACATCCCTACACTCTTTGAAAAACTTCTATCTAGAACCTAAAAGGGTTATTTGGCTGTCTCCATAGGAGAACCCTTTGAAGAACCCTGTTTGATTCCAGTTAGAAACCTTTTGGTTCCAAGTAGAACCATTTTGGGTTCCATTTAGAAGTCTTTCCGCAGAGGGTTCTAAATGGAACCAAAAATGGTTTAACCTGGAACCAAAAAGGGTTCTCCTATGGGGACAGACGAAGAACCCTTTTGGAAACCTTTTTTCTAAGAATGTACACACACATGCATGCACACAGACAGCGTATAAAGCATATGAAGTATTTTGTGTGTGTGTGTGTGTGTATGTGTGTGTGTGTGTGTGTGTGTGTGTGTGTGTGTGTGTGTGTGTGTGTGTGTGTGTGTGTGTGTGTGTGTGTGTGTGTGTGTGTGTGTGTGTGTGTGTGTGTGTGTGTGTGTGTGTGTGTGTGTGTGTGTGTGTGTGTGTGTGTGTGTGTGTGTGTGTGTGTGTGTTTGTATGGGCGCCTTGGGGGATGTGACTCATAAATGGGGCTCAGTAAAGAGTAGAAAGTAGAGAGGGCCATTATATCCTTCACAAACCACAGGCTAATGTTCCTAAAAACACAGAGGCAAATTAACACACATACACTTGCATGCACATACAAACACACACACACACACACACATACATACACACATACACAAACTCTGAACCCATTTCCTAAAACACAGCAGCAAATTAACTCCAGAATAGGTTTGGGGACTGGATGGGGAACTGGATGGGATTGGTGTCTAAAAATAGACTTTGCTTGTTAACCTCCACTGTCTTCCCTCACTCCCTCCCTCGCTCTCCTCTCCCTCCATACAACTCTGAATTGAAAAAAATGTTGATCTATTTTGTTTAGGAAATTATGTTTGTGTTTTGTACAAAAACAAAAATCACCCACAAATCATAATCTCCTCACATTGAAATCCAGTCATTACTACATAGATATTAATGTCACCTTAATGTCACTGCGTTAAGGCATATTAACACATGGCTGACTCTTACCTACCACCACATCCTCTGTTACTCTTAGAAGCTGGAACTAGAGTAACTACATGATTTGTAGTTTATACATCACTTAAAATGACCCGTTGAACTAGTGTCCTAAAGGGCAGGCCAGGGTTGAGAAAACGATTATTGGCGTAAGTAAATGGAGACTTCATGACAGTAGAAACTGGAGGAAATTGATTAAATGAGATAAAATTATATGCATTCCTAGAGTTGAGCAGGTACCACATCTAAATGTTTGCTTCCCTTCCCAGACTGCTGCTGGAGAGATAATTGACCACGTTGTGATGAGTGCTAGTCAGTCTGATTTATACTCCCTGCAATCAAGGCCTACTGCAATCAATGCAACCACACACACACACACGCACACACGCACACACGGGCTCATTATAATGGCTGGAAAGGAAAAAATGGAACGATATCAAACATATGGAAACCACATTTTTGACTCCGTTCCATTTATTTAATTCCAGACATTATAATGAGCCCATCCTCCTATAGCTCCTCTCACCAGCCTCCTCTGCAGGACATTTATTTGAGTAACCTTCCATTAGTATTACTGTTATTAAGCATCGAGAGGCCTGGTCCTGATACTGAATTATGCATTCATAAATATCAGTCTGTGTGTGTGTATGTGTATGTTTTGTGTGTGTATGCGTACCTACAGCAGTTCATTTGGACTTCACAGGACTTATCCTCTCTCTCACAACAGGAAAGGTTACTGTTGTCCCTGCTCCCGGCCCATATCGCCCGTGTGATGAAGGCAGAGATCATTCAGAGGTTACAGGGACCAAGGGACAGGGACTTCGGCCGGGCAGAGGGAACCAACAACTTTCACAACCTCTATGTCCAACGACACACGAACGTTAGGTAAACATCTGCCTCTACTCTACTCTACTCTACTCTACTCTACTCTACTCTACTCTACTCTACTCTACTCTACTCTACTCTACTCTACTCTACTCTACTCTACTCTGCTCTGCTCTACTCTACTCTACTCTACTCTACTCTACTCTACTCTACTCTACTCTACTCTACTCTACTCTACTCTACTTTACTCTACTCTACTCTACTCTACTCTACTCTACTCTGCTCTGCTCTGCTCTACTCTACTCTACTCTACTCTACACTACTCTACTCTACTCTACTCTGCTCTGCTCTACTCTACTCTACTCTGCTCTGCTCTGCACTACACTACTCTCCTCTCCATCCTAGATAGGTCATCTATGCTGTGTCCTGTTTGTGTTATTTGTGTTCCTTAGTGTTCTGTAGTGATACTGATATGCTCAGTTAACCCAGGCTCCAGTCTACTGGATTCTATTGGTGATTACTGTTGAAATAGAGAGTCAAGTAGATCCTATATACATACAGTCAATGATCTCCTTCTGCAGATTGAAAGACAAGGAGCTCCACTGAACTCCAATCTGTAGTCATAAGGCCAGTCAAATCATCGTCTATGTATTGAAACTCTATTGGGTGTTGTTAGTAATGCCTTTTCCATCATGGTGGTAGAACTGAGAGGAATGTAGCAATGTCCTCAGTTTGGAGTGGGTCTCACAAGTTTGTCTGCATGCAAAATCATCTGTCTGTGTGCGTAGAGCTCAGAAGTAGTTTACCATTGACCTCTATGATTATAGCTAATGGGTTTTCAAGGACTGAGATTCTCCCAGGCAGTTGGGAATGACTGCACCAAAGACGGTTGCTGTCCAACGTCATGTGGTGCTGAAAGGCAGCTCTTATTCAGATTCTGACTGCATAACTGTCACTGTCCTTGGTGCTGAAATCTCAGATTAGAAGAGAAAAGAAAAGACTGCTGGGCCTTTTACTGAATGGGTATTCCTCTGTCACTTCTCTCTCTCTCTCTGCAGAGTATAAGAAAAGAAAGAGAGGAGGAAAGTAGAAGACACTTGTTTTTTACTTTGTTTTAAGCCCTTTGAATCTCTTCTCTCTCTCTCTCTCTGTCTCTCTGTCTCTCTGTCTCTGTCTCTCTGTCTCTCTCTCTCTCTCTCTCTCTCTCTCTCTCTCTCTCTCTCTCTCTCTCTCTCTCTCTCTCTCTCTCTCTCTCTCTCTCTCTCTCTCTCTCTCTCTATCTCTCACTATCTCTCTGTTTCTCTCTCTGTTTGTTTCAGCATTCTGTACGCAGACATAGTCGGTTTCACTAAACTGGCTGGTGACTGCTCACCCGGAGAACTGGTGCACATGCTGAATGAATTGTTCGGCAAGTTTGACCAGATCGCCAAGGTAATGTTACACACACACAGAGGGATAACACACACAGAGGGATGACACACACAGATGTACACATGCTAGCACACACACACATGGACACACTCACACAGACAAACTAGCACACTATACCACATTAAGGTAGTTGTGCGTAATATCCGTGGGAAGTTTTCTCTCTTGCTGATCTGTCTGCTGTGTTTTCTCGGATGGAGTGTTAGCTGTTGATTCATGTCAGTACAGCTACAGGCCAACACACACACACACACGCACACACACGCACACACACACACACACGCACACACACACACACACGCACACGCACACGCACACGCACACACTGCCTAGTGCCCCAGCAATTTGTTTGTTATATAATAAACAGAGGAGTTTGGATGTTTGGGCATTGCTGTAAGCAGCCTCACATCTAGTGGGAGTGTGTTTTGGTCATCGTTGTGTGTGTGAGAGGGCATTAGCACATCTGTGTAGGTGTATGTGTTCACTAGGGATGCACAGTAATGTAGTTCCACAAGCTATGCAAAGTTCCTACAAAGTTGATGAAAAGTAGATTTTGGAATATGGTGGTTTATGGCTATTTGCATAATCTGTAAACCTCAGGTCATATTTAGATTTTCTTTGGATTTCTTATATTTTATTTAGACAAAGTACGTTTTTTATTCTGATTCTGAAATTCACTTTTTCTCTCTCTCTCTTTCCCTCCCTAGCTCTGTGCATCTGTTGCCCCCTATTCCTCTCCCTACTAACTCATGTCTCTCTCTCCCTCTCACCTACTCTCTCGCTCTCTTCTTTTCTCTCTCTCTCTCTCTCTCTCTCTCTCTCTCTCTCTCTCTCTCTCTCTCTCTCTCTCTCTCTCTCTCTCTCTCTCTCTTCTCTCTCTCTCTCTCTCTCTCTCTCTCTCTCTCTCTCTCTCTCTCTCTCTCTCTCTCTCTCTCTCTCTCTCTCTCTCTTCTTTTCTCTCTCTCTCTCTCTCTCTCTCTCTCTCTCTCTCTCTCTCTCTCTCTCTCTCTCTCTCTCTCTCTCTCTCTCTCTCTCTCTCTCTCTCTCTCTCTCTCTTCTCTCTCTCTCTCTCTCTCTCTCTCTCTCTCTCTCTCTCTCTCTCTCTCTCTCTCTCTCTCTCTCTCTCTCTCTCTCTCTCTCTCTCTTCTTTTCTCTCTCTCTTCTTTCTCTCTCTCTCTCTCTCTCTCTCTCTCTCTCTCTCTCTCTCTCTCTCTCTCTCTCTCTCTCTCTCTCTCTCTCTCTCTCTCTCTCTCGCTCTCTTCTTTTCTCTCTCGCTCTCTTCTTTTCTCTCTCTCTCTCTCTCTCTCTCTCTCTCTCTCTCTCTCTCTCTCTCTCTCTCTCTCTCTCTCTCTCTCTCTCTCTCTCTCTCTCTCTCTCTTCTTTCTTCTCTCTCTCTCTCTCTCTCTCTCTCTCTCTCTCTCTCTCTCTCTCTCTCTCTCTCTCTCTCTCTCTCTCTCTCTCTCTCTCTCTCTCGCTCCCGCTCCCGCTCCTCTCTCCAGGAAAATGAGTGTATGCGTATAAAGATCCTGGGTGATTGTTATTACTGTGTATCAGGCCTGCCAGAGTCTCTACCACACCATGCAGGCAACTGTGTCAAGATGGGACTGGACATGTGTGAGGCCATCAAGTAAAACACCAGCTCTCTGCTTTCACACATGCACATTTAACACACACAAACAGACATACAACACACACACATAAACGTACATACAGTTGAAGTCAGAAGTTTACATACACCTTAGCCAAATACATTTAAACTCAGTTTTTCACAATTCCTGACATGTAATCCAAGTAAAAATTCCCTGTTTTAGGTCAGTTAGGATCACCACTTTATTTTAAGAATGTGAAATGTCAGAATAACGTTTCGGGTAGCCTTCCACAAGCTTCCCACAATAAGTTGGGTGAATTTTGGCACATTCCTCCTGACAGATCTGGTGTAACTGTGTCAGGTTTGTAGGCCTCCTTGCTCACACATGCTTTTTCAGTTCTGCCCACCAATCTTTTGGATTGAGGTCAGGGCTTTGTGATGGCCACTCCAATACCTTGACTTTGTTGTCCTTCAGCCATTTAGCAGCAACTTTGGAAGTAAGCTTGGGGTCATTGTCCATTTGGAAGACCCATTTGCGACCAAGTTTTAACTTCCTGACTGATGTCTTGAGATGTTGCTTCAATATATCCAACTAATTTTCCAGTCCCTCATGATGCCATCTATTTTGTGAAGTGCACCAGTCCCTCCTGCAGCAAAGCACCCCCACAACATGATGCTGCCACCCCTGTGCTTCACGGTTGGGATGGTGTTCTTCGGCTTGCAAGGCTCCCCTTTATCCTCCAAACATAACGATGGTCATTATGGCTAAACAGTTCTATTTTTGTTTCATCAGACCAGAGAACATTTCTCCAAAAAGTACAATCTTTGTCCCCATGTGCAGTTGCAAACCGTAGTCTGGCTTTGTTTATGGCCGTTTTGGAGCAGTGGTTTCTTCCTTGCTGAGTGGCCTTTCAGGTTATGTTTATATAGGACTCATATTACTGTGGATATAGATACTTTTGTACCTGTTTCCTCCAGCATCTTCACTAGGTCCTTTGCTGTTGTTCTGGGATTGATTCACACTTTTCCCACCAAAGTACATTCATCTCTAGGAGACAGAACACGTCTCCTTCCTGAGCGGTAAGACGGCTGCGTGGTAAGAGCGGTAAGCGGTAAGACCAGACGTGTGGAGGTCTACAATTATTTTTCTGAGGTCTTGGCTGATTTCTTTTGATTTTCCCATGATGTCAAGCAAAGAGGCATTGAGTTTGAAGTTAGGCCTTGAAATACATCCACAGGTACACGTCCAATTGACTCAAATTATGTCAATTAGTCTATCATAAGCTTCTAAAGCCATAACATAATCTTCTGGAAGTTTCCAAGCTGTTTAAAAGTACAGTCAACTTAGTGTATGTGAACTTCAGACCCACTGGAATTATAATACAGTGAATTATAAGTGAAATTATCGGACTGTAAACAATTGTTAGAAACATTACTTGGGTCATGCACAAAGTAGATGTCTTAACCGACTTGCCAAAACTATAGTTTGTTAACAAGAAATATGTGGACTGGTTGAAAAATGAGTTTTAATGACTTCAACCTAAGTGTATGTAAACTTCTGACTTCAACTGTATGCACTAGCAGACACACGCACACACACACACATGCACGAACACAGGCACACAGAAACACAGGCATGTAGTCGTGTACAAACACACACACACACATGCACGAGCACATGCACACACAAACACAGGCCTGTAGTCATGTACAAACACACACACACACTCATACACAGGCACATAGACACGTACAAACACACACGCTCACACACAAGCCTCTATCCTAGCCAGACTGGGTCTCAGCTGTGTGTGAGCTGTAGTGCAAATACAATGTGAAATAGTGATGATAAACTAATCCTCTCCAGTGCGCCAGCGGGCTAAACACACACACACACACACACACACACACACACACACACACACACACACACACACACACACACACACACACACACACACACACACACACACACACACACACACACACACACACACACACACACACACACACACACACACACACACACACACTACGCATTCACTCCGACAACCTTTGTCCTGAGACACACACACCCGAAATCAGAATATTTTTCGCCCCATAGAAAAAGCAGAGGTTCATTTGAGGTTATACATTTTTACCTTAGGAAGGTGCGGGATGCTACTGGGGTTGACATCAATATGCGAGTCGGGGTGCATTCTGGGAACGTGCTGTGTGGCGTCATCGGCCTCCAGAAGTGGCAATACGATGTCTGGTCGCATGATGTCACTCTAGCCAATCACATGGAGGCAGGGGGCGTGCCAGGGTGAGATCAACCAATAGGGGGTCTGCTGTTTCTTGAAATATTTCCCAAGAGATATTTGCATTCACAAACCATTTGGCTTATGTTAATTAATCACCCTCCACCTCTTCCTCTCTCTTCCTTCCTCCCTCTCTCCACCTCTTCCCTCACTCTTCTCTCCTCCCCCAGGCGTGTCCATATCTCCTCAGTAACATTGGAGCATCTGAAGGGCTCCTATAAGGTGGAACCAGGGGAGGGACAAAGTAGAGACTTTTACCTGAAGGAACACGGAGTCATCACCTACCTGGTCATCAACCCCAAGGTGAGACATGAGAATGTGGTCCAAAGGTGGTCCAAACACAACCACAGATATAACATACTCTAAAAACTCACGATTATAAACTATCGATTCATTGGGTACATATGCTACTGTTTATAATACATAAAAACTGCATGAAGCTGTTTGCTTGATTTGAGAAATAGATCTTAGAGAAGATAAAAAGGGGGGCGGGATTTATACTGCTCTCCATTTTGATTGGTTCACCAGGCTGAGAGGCGGAGCCCCCACCTGTGTACACGTTCTCGTTCTACATTGGACGGAGGGAAGATGAGGGCTTCGGTCAGAATGACTCGATACCTGGAGTCGTGGGGGGCGGCAAAACCCTTTGCTAACCTGCACCACAGAGACAGCATGACTACTGACAACGGCAAGATTAACACTACTGTGAGTAAACACACACACACACACACATTGATAAACACTCGTGTCCAGGCTCACCTTCTGCGATTGTGTGTTTCAGGATGTTCCAATGGGCCAGTATCACTACCAGAGAAGAGAGAGGTGAGACTTTACCCATACAGATCAGTCATCTTTACTTTACACCAGACTTTACCCCAACAGATCAGTCATCTTTACTTTACACCAGACCACCAGACTTTACCCCTACAGATCAGTCATCTTTACTCTACACCAGACCACCAGACTTTACCCAGACAGATCTGTCATCTTTACTCTACACCAGACCACCAGACTTTACCCCTACAGATCAGTCATCTTTACTTTACACCAGACCACCAGACTTTACCCCTACAAATCAGTCATCTTTACTTTACATCAGACCACCAGACTTTACCCCTACAGATCAGTCATCTTTACTCTACACCAGACCACCAGACTTTACCCCTACAGATCAGTCATATTTTATTTACACTAGACCACCAGACTTTACCCCTACAGACCTGTCATCTTTATTCTACACCAGACCACCAGACTTTACCCCTACAGATCAGTCATCTTGACTTTACACCAGACCACCAGACGTTACCCCTACAGATCAGTCATCTTGACTTTACACCAGACCACCAGACTTTACCCCTACAGATCAGTCATCTTTACTTTACACCAGACCACCAGACTTTACCCCTACAGATCAGTCATCTTTACTCTACACCAGACCACCAGACTTTACCCCTACAGATCAGTCATCTTTCCTTTACACCAGAACACCAGACTTTACCCCTACAGATCAGTCATATTTACTCTACACCAGACCACCAGACTTTACCCCTACAGATCAGTCATCTTTACTTTACACCAGACCACAGACTTTACCCCTACAGATCAGTCATCTTGACTTTACACCAGACCACCAGACTTTACCCCTACAGATCAGTCATCTTTACTCTACACCAGACCACCAGACTTTACCCCGACAGATCTGTCATCTTTACTCTACACCAGACCACCAGACTTTACCCCTACAGATCAGTCATCTTTACTCTACACCAGACCACCAGACTTTACCCCTACAGATCAGCCATCTTTACTTTACACCAGACCACCAGACTTTACCCCTACAAATCAGTCATCTTTACTTTACATCAGACCACCAGACTTTACCCCTACAGATCAGTCATCTTTACTCTACACCAGACCACCAGACTTTACCCCTACAGATCAGTCATATTTTATTTACACTAGACCACCAGACTTTACCCCTACAGACCTGTCATCTTTACTCTACACCAGACCACCAGACTTTACCCCTACAGATCAGTCATCTTGACTTTACACCAGACCACAGACTTTACCCCTACAGATCAGTCATCTTGACTTTACACCAGACCACCAGACTTTACCCCTACAGATCAGTCATCTTTACTTTACACCAGACCACCAGACTTTACCCCTACAGATCAGTCATCTTTACTCTACACCAGACCACCAGACTTTACCCCTACAGATCAGTCATCTTTCCTTTACACCAGAACACCAGACTTTACCCCTACAGATCAGTCATATTTACTCTACACCAGACCACCAGACTTTACCCCTACAGATCAGTCATCTTTACTTTACACCAGACCACAGACTTTACCCCTACAGATCAGTCATCTTGACTTTACACCAGACCACCAGACTTTACCCCTACAGATCAGTCATCTTTACTCTACACCAGACCACCAGACTTTACCCCTACAGATCAGTCATCTTTCCTTTACACCAGAACACCAGACTTTACCCCTACAGATCAGTCATATTTACTCTACACCAGACCACCAGACTTTACCCCTACATATCAGTCATCTTTACTCTACACCAGACATTACCCCTACAGATCAGTCATCTTTACTCTACACCAGACATTACCCCTACAGATCAGTCATCTTTACTTTACACCAGACATTACCCCTACAGATCAGTCATCTTTACTCTACACCAGACCACCAGACTTTACACCTACAGATCAGTCATCTTTACTCTAAACCAGACCACCAGACTTTACCCCTACAGATCAGTCATCTTTCCTTTACACCAGAAAACCAGACTTTACCCCTACAGATCAGTCATCTTTACTTTACACCAGACCACAGACTTTACCCCTACAGATCAGTCATCTTTACTCTACACCAGACCACCAGGCTTTTCCACTACGGATCTGTTATCTTTCCTATACACCAGACCACCAGACTTTACCCCTACAGATCAGTCATCTTGACTTTACACCAGACCACCATATATTATATTATTATATATTATTTACCCCTACAGATCAGTCATCTTTACTCTACACCAGACCACCAGACTTTACCCCTACAGATCAGTCATCTTTCCTTTACACCAGAACACCAGACTTTACCCCTACAGATCAGTCATATTTACACTACACCAGACCACCAGACTTTACCCCTACAGATCAGTCATATTTTATTTACACTAGACCACCAGACTTTACCCCTACAGACCTGTCATCTTTACTCTACACCAGACCACCAGACTTTACACCTACAGATCAGTCATCTTTACTCTACACCAGACATTACCCCTACAGATCAGTCATCTTTACTCTACACCAGACCACCAGACTTTACCCCTACAGATCAGTCATCTTTACTTTACACCAGACCACCAGACTTTCCTACCCCCACAGATCAGTCATCATCTTGACTCTACACCAGACCACAGACTTTACCCCTACAGATCAGTCATCTTTACTCTACACCAGACCACCAGGCTTTTCCCCTACGGATCTGTCATCTTTCCTATACACCAGACCACCAGACTTTACCCCTACAGATCAGTCATCTTTACTCTACACCAGACCACCAGACTTTACCCCTACAGATCAGTCATCTTTACTCTACACCAGACCACCAGGCTTTTCCCCTACGGATCTGTCATCTTTCCTATACACCAGACCACCAGACTTTACCCCTACAGATCAGTCATCTTTACCTTACACCAGACCACAGACTTTACCCCTACAGATCAGTCATCTTTACTTTACACCAGACCACAGACTTTACCCCTACAGATCAGTCATCTTTACTCTACACCAGACCACCAGACTTTACCCCTACAGATCAGTCATCTTTACTATACACCAGACATTACCCCTACAGATCAGTCATCTTTACTCTACACCAGACCACCAGACTTTACCCCTACAGATCAGTCATCTTTACTTTACACCAGACCACCAGACTTTACCCCTACAAATCAGTCATCTTTACTTTACATCAGACCACCAGACTTTATGTTATGCAGGTGAATGAGGACCCAAAAGCGACTTGGCGAAAACAGAGTTTTTAATCCAGTAAGAAACTTTACAAAACAAAAAGCATAATACTACTCGTAAAGACGAGAACAGACTGGAGACTTGATCGAGAACTGCAGGTTGCCTCGGGAAGGCACTTGAACCTAGCAGACTCAGACACCTGCTCACCACGCAGCATCTGAGGGAAACACGACACGACAGGGCAAAACATAGACACAGCACGGTGAATTATAGATGAGGATCCGACGGGGCAGGAACGGAAAACAAGGAGAGAAATAGGGACTCTAATCAGGGAAAAGGATCGGGAACAGGTGTGGGAAGACTAAATGATTGATTAGGGGAATAGAACAGCTGGGAGCAGGAACGGAACGATAGAGAGAAGAGAGAGCGAGAGAGTGAGAGAGGGAGGGGAGAGAGAGGGATAGAAAGAGGGAAAGAACCTAATAAGACCAGCAGAGGGAAACGAATAGAAGGGGAATCACAGGGACAAGACATGATAATTAATGACAAAACATGACACTTTACCCCTACAGATCAGTCATCTTTACTCTACACCAGACCACCAGACATTACCCCTACAGATCAGTCATATTTTATTTACACTAGACCACCAGACTTTACCCCTACAGACCTGTCATCTTTACTCTACACCAGACCACCAGACTTTACCCCTACAGATCAGTCATCTTGACTTTACACCAGACCACCAGACTTTACCCCTACAGATCAGTCATCTTTACTCTACACCAGACCACCAGACTTTACCCCTACAGATCAGTCATCTTTCCTTTACACCAGAACACCAGACTTTACCCCTACAGATCAGTCATATTTTATTTACACTAGACCACCAGACTTTACCCCTACAAATCAGTCATCTTTACTTTACATCAGACCACCAGACTTTACCCCTACAGATCAGTCATCTTTACTCTACACCAGACCACCAGACTTTACCCCTACAGATCAGTCATATTTTATTTACACTAGACTACCAGACTTTACCCCTACAGACCTGTCATCTTTACTCTACACCAGACCACCAGACTTTACCCCTACAGATCAGTCATCTTGACTTTACACCAGACCACCAGACTTTACCCCTACAGATCAGTCATCTTGACTTTACACCAGACCACCAGACTTTACCCCTACAGATCAGTCATCTTTACTTTACACCAGACCACCAGACTTTACCCCTACAGATCAGTCATCTTTACTCTACACCAGACCACCAGACTTTACCCCTACAGATCAGTCATCTTTCCTTTACACCAGAACACCAGACTTTACCCCTACAGATCAGTCATATTTACTCTACACCAGACCACCAGACTTTACCCCTACAGATCAGTCATCTTTACTTTACACCAGACCACAGACTTTACCCCTACAGATCAGTCATCTTGACTTTACACCAGACCACCAGACTTTACCCCTACAGATCAGTCATCTTTACTCTACACCAGACCACCAGACTTTACCCCTACAGATCAGTCATCTTTCCTTTACACCAGAACACCAGACTTTACCCCTACAGATCAGTCATATTTACTCTACACCAGACCACCAGACTTTACCCCTACAGATCAGTCATCTTTACTCTACACCAGACATTACCCCTACAGATCAGTCATCTTTACTCTACACCAGACATTACCCCTACAGATCAGTCATCTTTACTTTACACCAGACATTACCCCTACAGATCAGTCATCTTTACTCTACACCAGACCACCAGACTTTACACCTACAGATCAGTCATCTTTACTCTAAACCAGACCACCAGACTTTACCCCTACAGATCAGTCATCTTTCCTTTACACCAGAAAACCAGACTTTACCCCTACAGATCAGTCATCTTTACTTTACACCAGACCACAGACTTTACCCCTACAGATCAGTCATCTTTACTCTACACCAGACCACCAGGCTTTTCCACTACAGATCTGTTATCTTTCCTATACACCAGACCACCAGACTTTACCCCTACAGATCAGTCATCTTGACTTTACACCAGACCACCATATATTATATTATTATATATTATTTACCCCTACAGATCAGTCATCTTTACTCTACACCAGACCACCAGACTTTACCCCTACAGATCAGTCATCTTTCCTTTACACCAGAACACCAGACTTTACCCCTACAGATCAGTCATATTTACACTACACCAGACCACCAGACTTTACCCCTACAGATCAGTCATATTTTATTTACACTAGACCACCAGACTTTACCCCTACAGACCTGTCATCTTTACTCTACACCAGACCACCAGACTTTACACCTACAGATCAGTCATCTTTACTCTACACCAGACATTACCCCTACAGATCAGTCATCTTTACTCTACACCAGACCACCAGACTTTACCCCTACAGATCAGTCATCTTTACTTTACACCAGACCACCAGACTTTACCCCTACAGATCAGTCATCTTTACTCTACACCAGACCACCAGACTTTACACCTACAGATCAGTCATCTTTACTTTACACCAGAACACCAGATTTTACCCCTACAGATCAGTCATCTTTACTCTACACCAGACCACCAGACTTTACCCCTACAGATCAGTCATCTTTACTCTACACCAGACATTACCCCTACAGATCAGTCATCTTTCCTTTACACCAGAAAACCAGACTTTACCCCTACAGATCAGTCATCTTTCCTTTACACCAGAACACCAGACTTTACCCCTACAGATCAGTCATCTTTACTCTACACCAGACCACCAGACTTTACCCCTACAGATCAGTCATCTTTACTCTACACCAGACCACCAGGCTTTTCCCCTACGGATCTGTCATCTTTCCTATACACCAGACCACCAGACTTTACCCCTACAGATCAGTCATCTTTACCTTACACCAGACCACAGACTTTACCCCTACAGATCAGTCATCTTTACTTTACACCAGACCACAGACTTTACCCCTACAGATCAGTCATCTTTACTCTACACCAGACCACCAGACTTTACCCCTACAGATCAGTCATCTTTACTATACACCAGACATTACCCCTACAGATCAGTCATCTTTACTCTACACCAGACCACCAGACTTTACCCCTACAGATCAGTCATCTTTACTTTACACCAGACCACCAGACTTTACCCCTACAAATCAGTCATCTTTACTTTACATCAGACCACCAGACTTTATGTTATGCAGGTGAATGAGGACCCAAAACACTTGACCAAAACAGAGTTTTTAATCCAGTAAGAAACTTTACAAAACAAAAAGCATAATACTACTCGTAAAGACGAGAACAGACTGGAGACTTGATCGAGAACTGCAGGTTGCCTCGGGAAGGCACTTGAACCTAGCAGACTCAGACACCTGCTCACCACGCAGCATCTGAGGGAAACACGACACGACAGGGCAAAACATAGACACAGCACGGTGAATTATAGATGAGGATCCGACGGGGCAGGAACGGAAAACAAGGAGAGAAATAGGGACTCTAATCAGGGAAAAGGATCGGGAACAGGTGTGGGAAGACTAAATGATTGATTAGGGGAATAGGAACAGCTGGGAGCAGGAACGGAACGATAGAGAGAAGAGAGAGCGAGAGAGTGAGAGAGGGAGGGGGAGAGAGAGGGATAGAAAGAGGGAAAGAACCTAATAAGACCAGCAGAGGGAAACGAATAGAAGGGGAATCACAGGGACAAGACATGATAATTAATGACAAAACATGACACTTTACCCCTACAGATCAGTCATCTTTACTCTACACCAGACCACCAGACTTTACCCCTACAGATCAGTCATATTTTATTTACACTAGACCACCAGACTTTACCCCTACAGACCTGTCATCTTTACTCTACACCAGACCACCAGACTTTACCCCTACAGATCAGTCATCTTGACTTTACACCAGACCACCAGACTTTACCCCTACAGATCAGTCATCTTGACTTTACACCAGACCACCAGACTTTACCCCTACAGATCAGTCATCTTTACCTTACACCAGACCACCAGACTTTACCCCTACAGATCAGTCATCTTTACTCTACACCAGACCACCAGACTTTACCCCTACAGATCAGTCATCTTTCCTTTACACCAGACCACCAGACTTTACCCCTACAGATCAGTCATCTTTCCTTTACACCAGAACACCAGACTTTACCCCTACAGATCAGTCATATTTACTCTACACCAGACCACCAGACTTTACCCCTACAGATCAGTCATCTTTACTTTACACCAGACCACAGACTTTACCCCTACAGATCAGTCATCTTGACTTTACACCAGACCACCAGACTTTACCCCTACAGATCAGTCATCTTTACTCTACACCAGACCACCAGACTTTACCCCTACAGATCAGTCATCTTTCCTTTACACCAGAACACCAGACTTTACCCCTACATCTTTACTTTACATCAGACCACCAGACTTTATGTTATGC
Source organism: Oncorhynchus gorbuscha (assembly GCF_021184085.1). Taxonomy (NCBI): domain Eukaryota; kingdom Metazoa; phylum Chordata; class Actinopteri; order Salmoniformes; family Salmonidae; genus Oncorhynchus; species Oncorhynchus gorbuscha. The sequence goes on from NW_025747274.1 coordinate 53,273, forward strand.
AGGTGAATGAGGACAGATCAGTCATATTTACTCTACACCAGACCACCAGACTTTACCCCTACAGATCAGTCATCTTTACTCTACACCAGACATTACCCCTACAGATCAGTCATCTTTACTCTACACCAGACATTACCCCTACAGATCAGTCATCTTTACTTTACACCAGACCACCAGACTTTACCCCTACAGATCAGTCATCTTTACTCTACACCAGATATTACCCCTACAGATCAGTCATCTTTACTCTACACCAGACCACCAGACTTTACACCTACAGATCAGTCATCTTTACTTTACACCAGACCACCAGACTTTACCCCTACAGATCAGTCATCTTTACTCTAAACCAGACCACCAGACTTTACCCCTACAGATCAGTCATCTTTACTCTACACCAGACCACCAGGCTTTTCCACTACGGATCTGTCATCTTTCCTATACACCAGACCACCAGACTTTACCCCTACAGATCAGTCATCTTTACTTTACACCAGACCACCAGACTTTACCCCTACAGATCAGTCATCTTTACTCTACACCAGACCACCAGACTTTACCCCTACAGATCAGTCATCTTTCCTTTACACGAGAACACCAGACTTTACCCCTACAGATCAGTCATATTTACTCTACACCAGACCACCAGACTTTACCCCTACAGATCAGTCATATTTTATTTACACTAGACCACCAGACTTTACCCCTACAGACCTGTCATCTTTACTCTACACTAGACCACCAGACTTTACACCTACAGATCAGTCATCTTTACTCTACACCAGACATTACCCCTACAGATCAGTCATCTTTACTCTACACCAGACCACCAGACTTTACCCCTACAGATCAGTCATCTTTACTTTACACCAGACCACCAGACTTTACCCCTACAGATCAGTCATCTTTACTCTACACCAGACCACCAGACTTTACACCTACAGATCAGTCATCTTTACTTTACACCAGACCACCAGATTTTACCCCTACAGATCAGTCATCTTTACTCTACACCAGACCACCAGACTTTACCCCTACAGATCAGTCATCTTTACTCTACACCAGACATTACCCCTACAGATCAGTCATCTTTCCTTTACACCAGAAAACCAGACTTTACCCCTACAGATCAGTCATCTTTCCTTTACACCAGACCACAGACTTTACCCCTACAGATCAGTCATCTTTACTTTACACCAGACCACAGACTTTACCCCTACAGACCTGTCATCTTGACTTTACACCAGACCACCAGACTTTACCCCTACAGATCAGTCATATTTACTCTACACCAGACCACCAGACTTTACCCCTACAGATCAGTCATCTTTCCTTTACACTAGAACACCAGACTTTACCCCTACAGATCAGTCATCTTTACTCTACACCAGACCACCAGACTTTACCCCTACAGATCAGTCATCTTTACTCTACACCAGACATTACCCCTACAGATCAGTCATCTTTCCTTTACACCAGAAAACCAGACTTTACCCCTACAGATCAGTCATCTTTCCTTTACACCAGACCAAAGACTTTACCCCTACAGATCAGTCATCTTTACTTTACACCAGACCACAGACTTTACCCCTACAGACCTGTCATCTTTACTCTACACCAGACCACCAGACTTTACCCCTACAGATCAGTCATCTTTACTTTACACCAGACCACCAGACTTTACCCCTACAGATCAGTCATCTTTACTCTACACCAGACATTACCCCTACAGATCAGTCATCTTTACTTTACACCAGACCACCAGACTTTACCCCTACAGATCAGTCATCTTTACTTTACACCAGACCACAGACTTTACCTCTACAGATCAGTCATCTTTACTTTACACCAGACCACTGGACTTTACCCCTACAGATCAGTCATCTTTACTCTACACCAGACCACCAGACTTTACCCCTACAGATCAGTCATCTTTACTCTACACCAGACCACCAGACTTTACCCCTACATATCAGCCATCTTTACTTTACACCAGACCACCAGACTTTACCCCTACAGATCAGTCATCTTTACTTTACACCAGACCACCAGACTTTACCCCTACAGATCAGTCATCTTTACTCTACACCAGACATTACCCCTACAGATCAGTCATCTTTACTTTACACCAGACCACCAGACTTTACCCCTACAGATCAGTCATCTTTACTTTACACCAGACCACAGACTTTACCTCTACAGATCAGTCATCTTTACTTTACACCAGACCACTGGACTTTACCCCTACAGATCAGTCATCTTTACTCTACACCAGACCACCAGACTTTACCCCTACAGATCAGTCATCTTTACTCTACACCAGACCACCAGACTTTACCCCTACATATCAGCCATCTTTACTTTACACCAGACCACCAGACTTTACCCCTACAGATCAGTCATCTTTACTTTACACCAGACCACCAGACTTTACCCCTACAGATCAGTCATCTTTACTTTACACCAGACCACCAGAATGTACCCCTACAGATCAGTCATCTTTACTCTACACCAGACCAACAGACTTTACCCCTACAGATCAGTCATCTTTACTTTACACCAGACCACCGGACTTTACCCCTACAGATCAGTCATCTTTACTCTACACCAGACCACCAGACTTTACCCCTACAGATCAGTCATCTTTACTCTACACCAGACCACCAGACTTTACCCCTACAGATCAGTCATCTTTACTTTACACCAGACCACCAGACTTTACCCCTACAGATCAGTCATCTTTACTCTACACCAGACTTTACCCCTACAGATCAGTCATCTTTACTCTACACCAGACCACCAGGCTTTTCCCCTACGGATCTGTCATCTTTCCTATACACCAGACCACCAGACTTTAGCCCTACAGATCAGTCATCTTTACTCTACACCAGACCACCAGACTTTACCCCTACAGATCAGTCATCTTGACTTTACACCAGACCACCAGACTTTACCCCTACAGATCAGTGATATTTACTCTACACCAGACCACCAGACTTTACCCCTACAGATCAGTCATATTTTATTTACACTAGACCACCAGACTTTACCCCTACAGACCTGTCATCTTTACTCTACACCAGACCACCAGACTTTACCCCTACAGATCAGTCATCTTTACTTTACACCAGACCACCAGACTTTACCCCTACAGATCAGTCATCTTTACTCTACACCAGACATTACCCCTACAGATCAGTCATCTTTACTCTACACCAGACCACCAGACTTTACACCTACAGATCAGTCATCTTTACTTTACACCAGACCACCAGAATTTACCCCTACAGATCAGTCATCTTTACTCTACACAAGACCACCAGACTTTACCCCTACAGATCTGTCATCTTGACTTTACACCAGACCACCAGACTTTACCCCTACAGATCAGTCATCTTTACTTTACACCAGACCACAGACTTTACCCCTACAGATCAGTCATCTTTACTTCACATCAGACCACCAGACTTTACCCCTACAGATCAGTCATCTTTACTCAACACCAGACCACCAGACTTTACCCCTACAGATCAGTCATCTTTACTTTACACCAGACCACCGGACTTTACCCCTACAGATCAGTCATCTTTACTCTACACCAGACCACCAGACTTTACCCCTACAGATCAGTCATCTTTACTCTACACCAGACCACCAGACTTTACCCCTACAGATCAGTCATCTTTCCTTTACACCAGAACACCAGACTTTACCCCTACAGATCAGTCATCTTTACTCTACACCAGACATTACCCCTAAAGATCAGTCATCTTTACTCTACACCAGATCACCAGACTTTACACCTACAGATCAGTCATCTTTACTTTACACCAGACCACCAGACTTTACCCCTACAGATCAGTCATCTTTACTCTACACCAGACCACCAGACTTTACCCCTACAGATCAGTCATCTTTCCTTTACACCAGAACACCAGACTTTACCCCTACAGATCAGTCATCTTTACTTTACACCAGACCACAGACTTTACCCCTACAGATCAGTCATCTTGACTTTACACCAGACCACCAGACTTTATCCCTACAGATCAGTCATCTTTACTTTACACCAGACCACAGACTTTACCCCTACAGATCAGTCATCTTTACTTCACATCAGACCACCAGACTTTACCCCTACAGATCAGTCACCTTTACTCTACACCAGACATTACCCCTACAGATCAGTCATCTTTACTCTACACCAGACCACCAGACTTTACCCCTACAGATCAGTCATCTTTACTCCACACCAGACCACCAGACTTTACCCCTACAGATCAGTCATCTTTCCTTTACACCAGAACACCAGACTTTACCCCTACAGATCAGTCATCTTTACTTTACACCAGACTTTACCCCTACAGATCAGTCATCTTTACTCTACACCAGACTTTACCCCTACAGATCAGTCATCTTTACTTTACACCAGTCATGTCTTAAGAACATCCAAACAGGATATAATATTGATCAACATACTCATATTGTTGGCATCGCTGTACTGTATTTTCTGAATACAGAAAATTGCCTGTCGTTATTGTTCGCATATCAAAATGTCTTGATGGGTAAGATCATTCAGGCCTAACCTTGGTTTAATGTTATGACTGTTATGTTATTGGTTGTGTAGAACAATGCACGGTTGATGTCACTATTTCCTGTGTCGAGACTGTCTAACCATCTGAGTAATGTTGTCCTCTCATCCTCCTCCAGGAATAGATCTATCTATAGACACCAACCTATGGCTCCTTTCTACACCACTATAGATTCCATTACAGATGTAGGACCTTAGTTTCAGCCAGTTTGCTACAGCAGCAAAATAATCCTGCAGCAACAGGAAATATGAATTATTATGTGGATATTCTTTTAGGAGTTGCTAAAAAAATGTTTTAAGGGAAAATCAAGTCTGAAATTTCAATGTGGAAATAACAAACTTCCAAAGCTTTTTAAACCTCAAATACACTACAAGTTTTACATTTCCTTCATTGCAGGAAAGTTCTCCTGGAACAGGGTGATCAAATTAAGATCCTAGATAGGGGCATGATTCCTATTCATTAACAGGTCATCCTCTCTCTTTGTAGGGCTAACTATGTTCTTCCTTGAGTATGCTGTATCTTGTTCTTCCCCTCAGGACTAAATCTCAGAAGAGACGGTTTGAAGAGGAACTGGAAGAGAGGATGATCAGAACCATCGACGGCATCAACTCACAAAAGTTAGTACGACTACACACCTGCTTTATTTCTAGAACAGTGACAGCCATGTTGTTGTTACGCATCATCAAGTGTGGTAGGTGCTTCACATTGGTGGTTGATGAGGTGAATTCCCCACCTTATTAACTAAAGCTCTTTGAGACCTAGTGAAAAGCCTGTTGTATAATCCATTCATTATCATTTGTATGAAGCACTTAGTTCAGTACCTTTTATGTGACAAGTGGATTTACGTTCAATTCAATTCAATTCAGGAGTGCAGATACTTAAAGAGCAACATAAAATAACAGACGAAACAATAGTTATTAAAAACATGACGTATAATGGGGGAAAAAACATCCCAAATGCATCGAAATGATGGTTGGAAGGGAGGAAATTGTGAGGTGTCTTGTTTAATATCACTGATGAATTGCTGGTGTCTGTGTGAACCGCTGTCTGAGTGTCTCTGTGTTCTCTTCTCTGTAGGCAGTGGCTGAAGTCTGAGGACATCCAGAGGATCTCACTCTTCTTTCACAACAAGACTCTGGAGAAGGAGGTGCTGTAGGACAACACAGCACTGCAGTTCAGTGAAATGCAATTGAAAAATGAAAATGTCATATTCTGCCAGTGGCCCACTGCTGCCCCCAGATAAAAATGAAGTGACTCCATAAAAAAAGATGATTGCTGTGAAAGTTAGAATGTGTTAGAGAGTTAGAATGTGTTAGAGAGTTAGAATGTGTTAGAAAGTTAGAATGTGTTAGAGAGTTAGAATGTGTTAGAGAGTTAGAATGTGTTAGAATGTGTTAGAGAGTTAGAATGTGTTAGAGAGTTAGAATGTGTTAGAGAGTTAGAATGTGTTAGAATGTGTTAGAATGTGTTAGAATGTGTTAGAGAGTTAAAATGTGTTAGAAAGTTAGAATGTGTTAGAGAGTTAGAATGTGTTAGAGAGTTAGAATGTGTTAGAAAGTTAGAATGTGTTAGAGAGTTAGAATGTGTTAGAGAGTTAGAGAGTTATAATGTGTTAGAGAGTTAAAATGTGTTAGAGAGTTAGAATGTGTTAGAGAGTTAGAATGTGTTAGAGAGTTAGAATGTGTTAGAGAGTTAGAATGTGTTAGAGAGTTAGAATGTGTTAAAGAGTTAGAATGTGTTAGAGAGTTAGAATGTGTTAAAGAGTTAGAATGTGTTAGAGAGTTAGAATGTGTTAAAGAGTTAGAATGTGTTAGAGAGTTAGAATGTGTCAGAGAGTTAGAATGTGTTAGAGAGTTAAAATGTGTTAGAGAGTTAGAATGTGTTAGAGAGTTAGAATGTGTTAGAGAGTTAGAATGTGTTAGAGAGTTAGAATGTGTTAGAGAGTTAGAATGTGTCAGAGAGTTAGAATGTGTTAGAGAGTTAGAATGTGTTAGAGAGTTAAATGTGTCAGAGAGTTAGAATGTGTTAGAGAGTAAGAATGTGTTAGAGAGTTAGAATGTGTTAAAGAGTTAGAATGTGTTAGAGAGTTAGAATGTGTTAGAGAGTTAGAATGTGTTAGAGAGTTAGAGAGTTATAATGTGTTAGAGAGTTAGAGAGTTAGAATGTGTTAGAGAGTTTGAATGTGTTAGAGATTAAGAATGTGTTAGATAGTTAGAATGTGTTAAAGAGTTAGAATGTGTTAGAGAGTTAGAGAGTTAGAATGTGTTAGAGAGTTAGAATGTGTTAGAGAGTTAGAATGTGTTAAAGAGTTAGAATGTGTTAGAGAGTTAGAATGTGTTAGAGAGTAAGAATGTGTTAGAGAGTAAGAATGTGTTAGAGAGTTAGAATGGGAAGTTACAGTAAAGAATTGTTCATTTTGACCACCAGCTGTTGACCATGTGTGTGTTGATGTCCCCAGTATCGAGCCACCACTCTGCCAGCCTTTAAATACTACGTCACCTGTGCCTGTCTCATCTTCTGCTGCATCTTCATAGTGCAGATACTGGTCCTGCCCAAGTAAGTCTGGACCCTACATAGTACACTTCATAGTAGACTACATAGTACACTACATAGCATGGATACAGTACTTGTCCTGTGCATCTGTACTCTTCACAGTGCCTTTCATAGTACTCTTCATGGTACCCACCAGTTCAATGCTACTTAGCATACAATCTGAAAAGTATGGTCTCATAGTAGCCCTCATAGTGGGAATAGTAGATGTGTTAAAAGCCATTAAAGTCAGTGTTCTTTTCTCTATAAAAACCCAGAACTTTGCAATTACAGTGTCAAGAGACGAAATACATCTTTGATCGATTGAGTCTCACATCAATAAGGTCCCCAACTGCTGTTGCAAATGATACGCCTTAAGATACAGCAATTAAGAAAGAGAAGAAAGAAAGAAGGAGAAGAAAGAAAGAAAGAACAAAAAAAGAAAGAAAACACAGATGAAAAGACATGAATAACGTCTGATGGTTAGAATGTTAATCAAAAGGTCTGGGTCTGAGATGTCGATGATGATGATGAAGATCTCTTTGATGATGACAAAGATAATGATGATGATGAATTCTCATTATGCAAGGAAAAAAGGTCCATTGCACTGCGTCATCATTTAGTTAATTGTGTGTGTTTACAGGAGCCAGGAGGGGTAGAGCCATAGACTCTCATAGATACTCTAGCATCTGAAATCATCATTGATTTTCTCATTCAGACTAACGTCTCTTCCATTTAGACATGACATCATCATTTTATGACACGCCTAAATCAGCCGTCTACTTGGGTAACTTCTGTTAGAAAATATAAACTGTATTCAGGAAATATAGGCCTGCCCTACTGCATAATAGCGGGAAGTATGTAGTACTTAGTGGAAGTGAGTCACAGTTCACTGGTTCCAATTCAAATACATTATCGTTTAACTGCGCACTATAGTACCCATCTGGAGGTAGTTAACACATTGTGTGTGCGTGCGTGCGTGTGTGTGTGTGCGTGTGCGTGTGCGTGTGCGTGTGCGTGTGCGTGTGCGTGTGTGTGTGTGTGTGTGTGTGTGTGTGTGTGTGTGTGTGTGTGTGTGTGTGTGTGTGTGTGTGTGTGTGTGTGTGTGTGTGTGTGTGCGTGCGTGCGTGCGTGCGTGCGCGTGTGTGTGTGTGTGTTACAGAACAGCAGTGTTGGGGATCTCCTTCGGCATGGCTTTCCTCCTTTTAGCTCTGATCTTGGTCATATGTTTTTCTAGCCACATCTTGGTAAGTCACACACACACACACACACACACACACACACACACACACACACACACACACACACACACACACACACACACACACACACACACACACACACACACACACACACACACACACACACACACACACACACACACACACACACACACACAATTGATCAGAGTACCCACATCATCTACTCCTTTCTCTTCATACCTCTTCTCTCTGTCTCTCTTGTACTCTCTCTCCCTGTCTCTCTCTCTCTTTCTGTCTATCTCTCTCTTTCTCTTGCTCTCTCTTCGCTGTCTCTCTTTGTTCTCTCTCTCTCTCTGAAATCAACAAAGCATGAGAAGACTTTGCCTTTGTTTTGGTTTGTTTGTTTGTCAATTAGGGTGTGCAGGGTGAATACGTGGTCTGTCGTATGATAATTTGTTAAAAAGCCAATTTGACATTTGCTCAGTACATTGTTTTCACTGAGGAAATGCACGAGTCTGCTGTTAATGATAATGCAGAGGATTCTCCCAAGGTTGCTGTTGATGCATATTAGTTATTGGGGTCAGATTTGCCCTCACTATTGTCGATTGGGGTGATCAGTCCTTGTTTCCAAATATTGGGGAAGTTGCAAGAGCTAAGGATGATGTTAAAGCGTTTTAGTATAGCCAATTGTCTGTATATTTTATCATTTCATTGAGGATACCTTCAACACCACAGGCCTTTTTGGGTTGGAGGGTTTGTATTTTGTCCTGTAGTTCATTCAATGTAATTGGAGAATCCAGTGGGTTCTGGTAGTTTTTAATAGTTGATTCTAAGATTTGTATTTGATCATGTATATGTTTTTGCTGTTTGTTTTTTGTTATAGAGCCCAAAAGAATGGAGAAGTGGTTAACCTATACATCTCAATTTTGGATAGATAATTATTTGTGTTGTTGTTTGTTTAGAGTTTTCCAATTTTCCCAGAAGTGGTTAGTCTATGGATTCTTCAATTACATTGAGCTGATTTCTGATGTGCTGTTCTTTCTTTTTCCATAGTGTATTTTTGTATTGTTTTAGTGATTCACCATGGTGAATCTCTATCTCTTTTGCACTCTCTCGCACTCTCTCGCTCTCGCTCTCGCTCTCGCTCTCGCTCTCTCTCTCTCTCAATGGGTCAGGCTGAATGTGTC
>NW_025747275.1:0-62782 GCF_021184085.1 Oncorhynchus gorbuscha
TGGGTAGTATATGGGGGGCTGTGGTGATAAAACATGTACCCCTGTTGGTGCTTTAGGGGTCAAAATGTACCCCTACTGAGGCTTTGGGGTCAAAATGTACCGCTACTGAGGCTTTAGGGGTCTAAAGGTACCCCTACTGAGGCTTTAGGGGTCTAAATGTACCCCTACTGAGGCTTTAGGTGTCAAAATGTACCCCTACTGAGGCTTTAGGGGTCAAAATGTACCCCTACTGAGGCTTTAGGGGTCAAAATGTACCCCTACTGAGGCTTTAGGTGTCAAAATGTACCCCTACTGAGGCTTTAGGGGTCAAAATGTACCCCTACTGAGGCTTTAGGGGTCAAAATGTACCCCTACTGAGGCTTTAGGGGTCAAAATGTACCCCTACTGAGGCTTTAGGGGTCAAAATGTACCCCTACTGAGGCTTTAGGGGTCAAAATGTACCCCTACTGAGGCTTTAGGGGTCAAAATGTACCCCTACTGAGGCTTTAGGGGTCAAAATGTACCCCTACTGAGGCTTTAGGGGTCAAAATGTACCCTACTGAGGCTTTAGGGGTCAAGATGTGCCCCCTACTGAGGCTAGGTGTCAAAATGTACCCCTGAGGCTTTAGGGTCAAAATGTACCCCTACTGAGGCTTTAGGGGTCAAAAATGTACCCCTACTGAGTTCCCAAAGTCAAAATGTACCCCTACCTGAGCTTTAGGGGTCTAAATGTACCCCTACTGAGGCTTTAGGGGTCAAAATGTACCCCTACTGAGGCTTTAGGTGTCAAAATGTACCCCTACTGAGGCTTTAGGGGTCAAAATGTACCCCTACTGAGGCTTTAGGGTCTAAATGTACCCCTACTGAGGCTTTAGGGGTCTAAAATGTACCTACTGGGCTTTAGGGGTCAAAATGTACCCCTACTGAGGCTTTAGGGGTCAAAATGTACCCCCTGCTGAGGCTAGGAAGTCAAAATGTACTCTACTGAGGCTTTAGGGGTCAAAATGTACCCCTACTGAGGCTTTAGGGGTCAAAATGTACCCTACTGAGGCTTTAGGGGTCAAAATGTACCATTACTGAGGCTTTAGGGGTCAAAATGTACCCCCTACTGAGGCTTTAGGGGTCAAAATGTACTACTGAGGCTTTAGGGTCAAAATGTACCCCTACTGAGGCTTTAGGTGTCAAAATGTACCCCTACTGAGGCTTTAGGGGTCAAAATGTACCTACTGAGGCTTTAGGGGTCAAAATGTACCCCTACTGAGGCTTTAGGGTCAAAATGTACCCCTACTTAGGCTTTAGGGGTCTAAATGTACCCCTACTGAGGCTTTAGGGGTCAAAATGTGCCCCTACTGAAGTTTTAGGTGTCAAAATGTACTACTGAGGCTTTGGGAGTCAAAATGTACCCCTACTGAGGCTTTAGGGGTCTAAATGTAGGGGGTCCCCTACTGAGGCTTTAGGGGGTCAAATGTACCCCTACTGAGGCTTTAGGGGTCAAAATGTACCCCCTACTGAGGCTTTAGGTCAAAATGTACCCCTACTGAGGCTTTAGGGGTCTAAATGTACCCCTACTGAGGCTTTAGGGGTCAAAATGTACCCTTTCAGGGTTTTTAGGGTTACATAAAATACAGAATCAATGTTCAAGACTTTGCATACTGGAAACAGATGTCTTTAATGAGTTGGTCACTAACAGGCAGTTATTAATGTGAGCACACTGATCAGGCTCCTCAGTGATCAGGCTCCACAGTGATCAGGCTCCTCAGTGATCAGGCGCCACAGTGATCAGGCTCCTCAGTGATCAGGCTCCTCAGTGATCAGGCTCCTCAGTGATCAGGCTCCTCAGTGATCAGGCGCCACAGTGATCAGGCTCCTCAGTGATCAGGTGCCACAGTGATCAGGCTCCTCAGTAATCAGGCTCCACAGTGATCAGGCTCATCAGTGATCAGGCTCCTCAGTGATCAGGCTCCACAGTGATCAGGCTCCTCAGTGATCAGGCTCCACATTGATCAGGCTCATCAGTGATCAGGCTCATCAGTGATGCTCCTCAGGACTCTTCAGTACCTCAGGCTCTGTGATAAGGGCAGGCCTCATGCCTCCTACCACTGAGGAAGTACAGTTTCCCACTCAGCTGTCAAAAGCTCTGGCTCCCCCAATAGTGGAACAGAGCTCCCTGATGCTCCTACCAGGTGATGCTTCTCTTAAAATATTTAGAGTGATGCTCATGGGTGAATGCACCAATTTGTAAGTCGCTCAGGTCTGCTAAATGACTTAAATGTAAATGTAAATAATGCTCCTCAGTGATCAGGCTCCTCAGTGATCAGGCTCCTCAGTGATGCTCCTCCAGTGATCAGGCTCCTCAGTGATGCCCTCAGTGATGCTCCTCCCAGTGATGCTCCTCCAGGTATCAGGCTCCTCAGTTATCAGGCTCCTCAGTGATGCTCCTCAGTGATGCTCCTCAGTTATCCAGGCTCCCAGTGATGCTCCTCAGTGATCAGGCTCCCAGTGATGCTCCTCAGTGATCAGGCTCCTCAGTGATGCTCCTCCGTTATCAGGCCTCAGTGATGCTCCTCCGTGATCAGGCTCCTCGGTGATGCTCCTCAGTTATCAGGCTCCTCAGTTATCAGGCTCCTCAGTTATCAGGCTCCTCAGTGATGCTCCTCAGTTATCAGGTTCCTCAGTTATCAGGCTCCTCAGTGATGCTCCTCAGTGATCAGGCTCCTCAGTGATCAGGCTCCTCAGTGATCAGGCTCCTCAGTGATGCTCCTCAGTTATCAGGTTCTGCAGCGATAATGCCCGTCAGTGACCATCCTCATCATTGATTAGGCTCCTCAGTGAAGCTCCTCAGTTATCAGGCTCCTCAGTGAAGCTCCTCAGTGATCAGGCTCCTCAGTATTCAGGCTCCTCAGTGAAGCTCCTCAGTGATCAGGCTCCTCAGTATTCAGGCTCCTCAGTGATCAGGCTCCTCAGTGAAGCTCCTCAGTGATCAGGCTCCTCAGTGAAGCCTCAGTGATCAGGCTCCTCAGTATTCAGGCTCCTCAGTGACACTCCTCAGTGATGATTCTCACATTAATGTGTATTTAATGAATTGTTCTCTAACAGGCAGCTATTAATGGGAACATACCGATCAGGCTCCTCAGTGATCAGGCTCCCTCAGTGAGGCTCATCAGTGAAGCTCCTCAGTGATGATCAGACTCGGGCCAGTGATGCTCCTCAGTGACCATCCTCATCATTGATTAGGCTCCTCAGTGAAGCTCCTCAGTGATCAGGCTCCTCAGTTATCAGGCTCTTCAGTGATCAGGCTCCACAGTGATCATGTTCACTCCAGTGACACTACTCAGTGATTGGGCTCCTTTGTGATCAGGCTCCTCAGTGATTCTCCACTGTGTTGCTCCTCAGTGATCCGGCTCCTCAGTGATCAGTTTCCTCAGTGATCAGGCTCCTCAGTGTCAGTTTCCTCAGTGATCAGGCTCCTCAGTGATGCTCCTCAGTGAAGCTCCTCAGTGATGCTCCTCAGTGATGCTCCTCAGTGATCAGGCTCCTCAGTGATCAGATTCCTCAGTGATCAGTTTCCTCAGTGATGCTTCTTAGTGATCAGATTCCTCAGTGATGCTCCTCAGTGATCAGATTCCTCAGTGATGCTCCTCAGTGATCAGTCTCCTCAGTGATCAGGCTCCTCAGTGATCAGGCTCCTCAGTGAAGCTCCCTCAGTGATCAGGCTCCTCAGTGAAGCTCCTCAGTGATCAGGCTCCTCCAGTGATGCTCCTCAGTGATCAGTTTCCTCAGTGATGCTCCTCAGTGTCAGTTTCCTCAGTGATGCTCCTCAGTGATGCTCCTTAGTGATCAGTTTCCTCAGTGATGCTCCTCAGTGATCCGTTTCCCAGTGATGCTCCTTTGTGATCAGTTTCTCAGTGATGCTCCTCAGTGATGCTCCTTTGTGATCAGTTTCCCAGTGATGCTCCTCAGTGATGCTCCTTAGTGATCTGTTTCCTCAGTGATGCTCCTTTGTGATCAGTTTCCTCAGTGATGCTCCTCCAGTGATTCTCCTTTGTGATCAGTTTCCTCAGTGATGCTCCTCAGTGATGCCCTTAGTGATCAGTCTCCTCAGTGATGCTCCTCAGTGATACTTATTTTGTTTGTCGCACCATTCTTGGCAAATCTTAGACACTGTCCTGCGTTAAAATCCCAGGAGGGCAGCCATTTCTGAGATACTGGATCTGTATAATATAGCAAGGCACGGCCAGTGACACTGTCTGTAGGAGCGATCCATGTTGGGGTGGTGTACCTAATAAACTGTGTCTATAGAGTATTGCACCATGCATTTGAGAACATCTTCTTGTCAAAGATTGTTGAAAATTGTGCAGAAGCTTTCTGCAACCATAGAAATAGAATGGCTTCACACAGCTCTGACCTCCATCAGACCGGGCAGAGCTAGCCTCATGTTTCCTGTTCTTCCTAAATAGCAGAACCTACAGTATCAATGTTCCACTGTTATCTGACCGACTCAACACTATACTCAACAAGACTTCTACAGTAGTGCACCAAACCATTCTGAGAGCCGTTGAGCCTATTTAGAGAACCGTGGTGACATCACTGAGGTTCCAAGCTTCCACACTCAGAGTATTAGAATGCATTTCCTGCTTGGCTCACTGAAAACGTGCTGAACTGAAATGTATACCTTATTTGATGCTCTTCCCCTGCTGTTAATTGGTGAAGGGCCTTTTGATCTGCTCCCCAATCCCCTAAACGCCCCGTTTGCTAAACTGTTGAGAGAGAGAGAGAGAGAGAGAGAGAGAGAGAGAGAGAGAGAGAGAGAGAGAGAGAGAGAGAGAGAGAGAGAGAGAGAGAGAGAGAGAGAGAGAGAGAGAGAGACCCAGCACACTGCCCAGTAATGTCAAATCTCTTTTCTCCCTGCTCCTTCCTGGCTGTTCTCTCCTTTGGTTTCCGTCCAAGCTGAGCAGAAATAAGAGATGACAGTTGTTCTGAATATGCTGCTTTAATTGCTGGTCGGCTTACTGCCGATATCACAAACTAGCCAATGCTGAAGCTTTGCCTTTCTAGTAGCTTAAAGCATGACCAGCCTCCAGTGCTTCAGTATTTAGCCATAAAACCCAGGAAATCTGAAAGATAAAAACACAAACAGCTTTTCTAATTTGATGGGAAGAAGAGTGGGCAGTTTGCTGCCGGTGTAGAAATTGGCTTGGTCCTTCTGTTCCCTCCATGAGATAGAAGATGGAAGGACAGGGACAGAAAAATAACTCTTGTAGAGGAATTAGAATTACACCACAGGAAGGCTGCATTGCTGTAAAATAAGCCCTTTCTTATAGATGATGTGCTTCTGTCGACACTTTTAAGTCCATTTGTAAATGGCTAGATATTCTGCAGTCTTCTCTCTGGTGGAGTGTCTGTCCTGCTCCTCAGATTCAGTTAGGGCTATTCAGCAGACACCACTGCCTCTCCACTGCTTATTCTGCAAGCTGCAGGTTTTAGTCACACTAACCTAAGCAGGTGTACTGTAAGACTGGATACTGCTGCAATACAGCAGCTCACGGCTAATATCATTTAGGGATTTTGTGGGATTTCTTGCTTTTTTGTTCCCCGCCCTCTAGAATGATCTGTCATAGCTTTTTAACAATGTGGATCATTTGTGTTGTATGTAGCAAGTGTTTGCTTTTTGTTATATAGATTTGTCTTATTTAAATGTGCAGTAATTGAATCCCTAGTTTTCTTATGTCTATATACTGTAGGAACAGAAGCAATGAAACCATTAGACTGAACCTACAATAGTCCTCTCTAAAGGAGCTGTCCCTGTGTCATGCTCTTCATGTCCTGAGCCTACTGGAAATCCTGCTCACCATTCGTCTCTTCATGTCCTGAGCCTGCTGGGAATCCTGCTCACCATTAGTCTCTTCATGTTCTGAGCCGACTGGGAATCCTGCTCACTATTAGCCTCTTCATGTCCTGAGCCTGCTGGGAATCCTGCTCACTATTAGCCTCTTCATGTCCTGAGCCTGCTGGGAATCCTGCTCACTATTAGCCTCTTCATGTCCTGAGCCGACTGGGAATCCTGCTCACCATTCGTCTCTTCATGTCCTGAGCCTGCTGGGAATCCTGCTCACTATTAGCCTCTTCATGTCCTGAGCCTGCTGGGAATCCTGCTCACTATTAGCCTCTTCATGTCCTGAGCCGACTGGGAATCCTGCTCACCATTCGTCTCTTCATGTCCTGAGCCTGCTGGGAATCCTGCTCACCATTAGTCTCTTCATGTCCTGAGCCTGCTGGGAATCCTGCTCACCATTAGTCTCTTCATGTCCTGAGCCAGCTGGGAATCCTGCTCACTATTAGCCTCTTCATGTCCTGAGCCTGCTGGGAATCCTGCTCACTATTAGCCTCTTCATGTCCTGAGCCTGCTGGGAATCCTGCTCACTATTAGCCTCTTCATGTCCTGAGCCGACTGGGAATCCTGCTCACTATTAGCCTCTTCATGTCCTGAGCCTGCTGGGAATCCTGCTCACCATTCGTCTCTTCATGTCCTGAGCCTGCTGGGAATCCTGCTCACCATTAGTCTCTTCATGTTCTGAACCGACTGGGAATCCTGCTCACCATTAGCCTCTTCATGTCCTGAGCCTACTGGGAATCCTGCTCACCATTTGTCTCTTCATGTCCTGAGCCGACTGGGAATCCTGCTCACCATTAGTCTCCTCATTTCTCCCATCATCAGTGTTTCTACCTTTCCTCCTAGGCTTTCATCAGGCAGGAGAACAGGAAGGAGAACAGGCAGAGAAATGCCTGAAAAGCACATGCAGGTTTATCCTTCCTGGTTAATTAGCTCAGTGAGAATGGATATATGTAGGTCCTCACGTTGCATGGCTCAGAATGAGATTGAAATGTAGAACAATGACATACATTTGTTGTGGATGTTTGTATGAAGGGCAGTAATTGTATTATGCATTAAAACGGTAACGATGTGTTTGGTTAATTTTGGGAACAGCGTGTGTTTCCAGTCCACACAGCAGCAGGGATAGAGTGAGGGAGGGAGGGATGGAGAGATGGTAGCGAGCTCAGCCCGGCTCAGTGAGGTGCGCGGTGCAGAGCGCGGAGGAGAGTGAAGGATTGGCCCTGCGCCTGCTGAGGTCCATTGTTCAGCCTGTCTAATGTTGATCCTCAGCTTTGTCTCCCACCATCAGACATACTTTCTATTGAACTCAAACACATTATTGGTTACCATAGTTTCACCATTGCTCAGTTTTAGAACTAAACATAAAGACTTCAAAGAGGCCTGGTAAGAAGTAAACATAAAGACTTCAGAGACCTGGTAAGAACTACACATAAAGACTTCAGAGAGACCTGGTAAGAACTGAACATAAAGACTTCAAAGAGACCTGGTAAGAACTAAACATAAAGACTTCAGAGACCTGGTAAGAACTACACATCAAGACTTCAAAGAGACCTGGTAAGAACTGAACATAAAGACTTCAAAGAGACCTGGTAAGAACTAAACATAAAGACTTCAGAGACCTGGTTAGAACTACACATCAAGACTTCAAAGAGACCTGGTAAGAACTGAACATAAAGACTTCAAAGAGACCTGGTAAGAACTGAACATAAAGACTTCAGAGACCTGGTAAGAAGTAAACATAAAGACTTCAAAGAGGCCTGGTAAGAACTGAACATAAAGACTTCAGAGACCTGGTAAGAACTGAACATAAAGACTTCAGAGACCTGGTAAGAAGTAAACATAAAGACTTCAAAGAGACCTGGTAAGAACTGAACATAAAGACTTCAAAGAGGCCTGGTAAGAACTGAACATAAAGACTTCAAAGAGACCTTTGACTGAACATAAAGACTTCCTCCTGGTAAGATCAGTCAGACTTCAAAGAGGGTTTGGTAAGAACTGAACATAAAGACTTCAGAGACCTGGTAAGAAGTAAACATAAAGACTTCAAAGAGGCCTGGTAAGAACTGAACATAAAGACTTCAGAGACCTGGTAAGAAGTAAACATAAAGACTTCAAAGAGGCCTGGTAAGAACTGAACATAAAGACTTCAAAGAGACCTGGTAAAGAACTAGGGTTAAAGACTTCAAAGAGACCTGGTAAGAACTAAAGACTTCAAAGAGGCCTGGTGAGAACTGGGGACTTCAAAGAGGCCTTGTAAGAACTGAACATAAAGACTTCAAGAGACCTGGTAAGAACTGAACATAAAGACTTCAAGAGACCTGGTAAGAACTGAACATAAATTCAAAGAGACCTGGTAAGAACTGAACAATCCCTAGCAGGAGATGGTTGAAAGAATGGTTCAGTATTTAGCTCCCTCTGCTGGTTAGTGAGGGTTGGGGTTAGGTTTAGTGAGGGTTGGGGTTAGGGTTAGTGAGGGGTTGAGGTTAGGGTTAGTGAGGTTGGGGTTAGGGTTAGTGAGGGTTGGGGTTAGGGTTAGTGAGGTTAGGGTTAGGATAAATGAGGGTTGGGGTTGGGGTTGGGGTTAGTGAGGGTTAGGGTTAGTGAGGGTTGGGGTTAGGGTTATGGTGAGGGTTGGGGTTAGGTTTAGTGAGGGGTTGGGATTAGGTTTAGTGAGGGTTGGGGTTAGGGTTGCTGGATCAGTCAGATCACATGGTTTAAGGGTTGGGGTTAGGTTTAGGGTTAGTGAGGGTTGGGGTTAGGTTTAGTGAGGGTTGGGGTTAGGGTTGCTGGATCAAATGGTTTGAGGGTTGGGGTTAGGGTTAGTGAGGGTTGGGGTTAGGGTTAGTGAGGGTTGGGGGTTAGTGAGGTTTGAGGGTTGGGGTTAGTGAGGGTTGGGGTTAGGTAGGGTTAGGGTTAGTGAGGGTTGGGGTTAGGGTTAGTGAGGGTTGGGGTTAGTGAGGGTTGGGGTTAGGGTTAGTGAGGTTTGGGGTTAGGGTTAGTGAGGGTTGGGTTAGGGTTAGTGAGGGAGGGTTGGGGGTTAGGGTTAGTGAGGGTTAGGGGTGAGGGTTAGTGGGGTTGAGGGTTAGGGCTAGTGAGGGTTTGGAGTTAGGGTTAGTGAGGGTTGGGGTTAGGGTTAGTGAGGGTTAGGGTCAGTGAGGGTTAGGGTTAGTGAGGGTTAGGGTCAGGGTTGAGGGTTGGGGTTAGGGTTAGTGAGGGTTGGGGTTAGGGTTAGTGAGGGTTAGGGTTAGTGAGGGGTTGGGGTTAGGGTTAGTGAGGGTTGGGGTTAGGGTTAGTGAGGGTTGGGGTTAGGGTTAGTGAGGGTTAGGGTCAGTGAGGGTTAGGGTTAGGGTCAGTGAGGGTTAAGGTTAGTGAGGGTTGGGGTTAGGGTTAGTGAGGGTTGGGGTTAGGGTTAGTGAGGGTTAGGGTCAGTGAGGGTTAGGGTTAGTGAGGGTTGGGGTTAGGGTTAGTGAGGGATGAAAATAAGATGCCATTAGTTCTTGTCAAGCCTGGTTTTACAAAGCTCTCCTCTGTCAGCAGTGGTGAGACCTGATTAAGGAAGAGGTCATCAGTGACTACAGGTCTTTATACTGTAGACGGTTTAGGCAACACTGTACTGAACAGGAGGACTAGTCTCAGAAACATCACGGGGGACCATATTTAGTTCTATAATGTCATGAAGAAACACATCCATCCTTTTGTATTGCTTTGTCACGCCTAGTCAATATATTTAATTCACACCACATTATAATACATGCAGCTGAGTCTGTCTATTGTTATTCCCACTGCATATTAATATATTCATCTAGCTAGGCTGGAGCTCCAACATTACTATATTATTATCCAACGTCCAGGTGATTATCTTGCCTCAGTGAGCAGTAAGGTGTTTTATCAGTAATGACATTAGTGCGTCCCAAATGGCTCCCTATTCCCTGTATAGTGCACTACTTTTGACTGGGACCCATAAGGCATAGTGCACTATATAAGGGAAAAGGGTGCCATTTGGGATGCGAGCATAATTGTATTGCCATCCATCTGAATAGGTTTTAATACGGCTCATAAAGCAACACAGTCTGTGTTCCTCCAATCAGAACGATGGAGATCAGCTGACTGGTGTATTTACAAGGACACATCCTTCCACAGTGGCAGATCTTATCATACCGTTATCACAGTTCATACACTCACTCACTGATGCATACGGATGGATAAATGGAGACTAGGTCTGGGTCCCAAATGCCTTCCTATTCCCTACATAGCGCACTTCTTTTGACCAGAGCACTGCGGACCTTGGTCAAAAGTAGTGCACTAGATAATAGGGTGCCATTTGGGATGCACCCTAGATGACCTAGAGGTCAGGAGAGCATAGAAACACATTTTAAAACCCCTAATGTGCTGTGGCTGATGTCCACAGCTTGTACAGTATTATCCCACTGCTGTGAATCCTCATTAATGAAGGTATGAATGATGTCAGACACACAATAGTGACTGAGACCTTCCTCAGAAGCACATTGTCTCTGAGGGGTTCTGAAGGTATCAGTAGTATAGTGACTGAGACCTTCCTCAGAACCACATTGTCTCTGAGGGGTTCTGAAGGTATCAGTAGTATAGTGACTGAGACCTTCCTCAGAAGCACATTGTCTCTGAGGGGTTCTGAAGGTATCAGTAGTATAGTGACTGAGACCTTCCTCAGAACCACATTGTCTCTGAGGGGTTCTGAAGGTATCAGTAGTATAGTGACTGAGACCTTCCTCAGCTTCATTGTCTCTGAGGGTTCTGAAGGCATCAGTAGTATAGTGACTGAGACCTTCCTCAGAACCACATTGTCTCTGAGTGGTTCTGAAGGCATCAGTAGTATAGTGACTGAGACCTTCCTCAGAACCACATTGTCTCTGAGGGGTTCTGAAGGTATCAGTAGTATAGTGACTGAGACCTTCCTCAGAACCCATTGTCTCTGAGGGTTCTGAAGGCATCAGTAGTATAGTGACTGAGACCTTCCTCAGAACCACATTGTCTCTGAGGGTTCTGAAGGTATCAGTAGTATAGAGACTGAGACCTTCCTCAGAACCACATTGTCTCTGAGGGGTTCTGAAGGTATCAGTAGTATAGAGACTGAGACCTTCCTCAGAACCACATTGTCTCTGAGGGGTTCTGAAGGTATCAGTAGTATAGTGACTGAGACCTTCCTCAGAACCACATTGTCTCTGAGGGGTTCTGAAGGTATCAGTAGTATAGTGACTGAGACCTTCCTCAGAACCACATTGTCTCTGAGGGGTTCTGAAGGTATCAGTAGTATAGTGACTGAGACCTTCCTCAGAACCACATTGTCTCTGAGGGGTTCTGAAGGCATCAGTAGTATAGAGACTGAGACCTTCCTCAGAACCACATTGTCTCTGAGGGGTTCTGAAGGCATCAGTAGTATAGTGACTGAGACCTTCCTCAGAACCACATTGTCTCTGAGTGGTTCCGAAGGCATCAGTAGTATAGTGACTGAGACCTTCCTCAGAACCACATTGTCTCTGAGTGGTCTGAAGGCATCAGTAGTATAGAGACTGAGACCTTCCTCAGAACCACATTGTCTCTGAGGGGTTCTGAAGGTATCAGTAGTATAGTGACTGAGACCTTCCTCAGAACCACATTGTCTCTGAGGGGTTCTGAAGGTATCAGTAGTATAGAGACTGAGACCTTCCTCAGAACCACATTGTCTCTGAGGGGTTCTGAAGGTATCAGTAGTATAGTGACTGAGACCTTCCTCAGAACCACATTGTCTCTGAGTGGTTCCGAAGGCATCAGTAGTATAGTGACTGAGACCTTCCTCAGAACCACATTGTCTCTGAGTGGTCTGAAGGCATCAGTAGTATAGTGACTGAGACCTTCCTCAGAACACATTGTCTCTGAGTGGTTCCGAAGGCATCAGTAGTATAGTAAAACAAATACCTGTTTTTTCAATCGTTCTAGTAAGTGACGACAACATTGCCCTGTTTCAATCTTCTCTAGCGTGTCCTGTAAAACGAAGCCCTGTTTTTCAATCTTCTCTAGCGTGTCCTGTAAAACAAAGCCCTGTTTTTCAATCTTCTATAGCGTGTCCTGTAAAACAAATACCTGTTTTCAATCTTCTCTAGCGTGTCCTGTAAAACAAAGCCCTGTTTTCAATCTTCTCTAGCGTGTCCTGTAAAACGAAGCCCTGTTTTTCAATCTTCTCTAGCGTGTCCTGTAAAACAAAGCCCTGTTTTCAATCTTCTCTAGTGTGTCCTGTAAAACAAAGCCCTGTTTTCAATCTTCTATAGTGTCCTGTAAAACGAAGCCCTGTTTTTCAATCTTCTCTAGCGTGTCCTGTAAAACAAAGCCCTGTTTTCAATCTTCTATAGTGTGTCCTGTAAAACGAAGCCCTGTTTTCAATCTTCTCTAGCGTGTCCTGTAAAACAAAGCCCTGTTTTCAATCTTCTATAGTGTGTCCTGTAAAACGAAGCCCTGTTTTTCAATCTTCTCTAGCGTGTCCTGTAAAACAAAGCCCTGTTTTCAATCTTCTCTAGCGTGTCCTGTAAAACAAAGCCCTGTTTTCAATCTTCTCTAGCGTGTCCTGTAAAACAAAGCCCTGTTTTCAATCTTCTCTAGCGTGTCCTGTAAACAAGCCCTGTTTTCAATCTTCTCTAGCGTGTCCTGTAAAACAAAGCCCTGTTTTCAATCTTCTCTAGCGTGTCCTGTAAAACAAAGCCCTGTTTTCAATCTTCTCTAGCGTGTCCAGTAAAACAAAGCCATGTTTTCAATCTTCTATAGTGTGTCCTGTAAAACAAAGCCCTGTTTTTCAATCTTCTCTAGCGTGTCCTGTAAAACAAAGCCCTGTTTTCAATCTTCTCTAGTGTGTCCTGTAAAACAAAGCCCTGTTTTCAATCTTTTCTATGTGTCCTGCAAAACAAAGCCCTGTTTTCAATCTTCTCTAGCGTGTCCTGTAAAACAAAGCCCTGTTTTCAATCTTCTCTAGCGTGTCCTGTAAAACAAAGCCCTGTTTTCAATCTTCTCTAGCGTGTCCTGTAAAAAACAAAGCCCTGTTTTCAATCTTCTCTAGCGTGTCCTGTAAAACAAAGCCCTGTTTTCAATCTTCTCTAGCGTGTCCAGTAAAACAAAGCCCTGTTTTCAATCTTCTCTAGCGTGTCCTGTAAAACAAAGCCCTGTTTTCAATCTTCTCTAGCGTGTCCTGTAAAACAAAGCCCTGTTTTCAATCTTCTCTAGTGTGTCCTGTAAAACAAAGCCCTGTTTTCAATCTTCTCTAGCGTGTCCTGTAAAACAAAGCCCTGTTTTCAATCTTCTCTAGCGTGTCCTGTAAAACAAAGCCCTGTTTTCAATCTTCTCTAGCGTGTCCTGTAAAACAAAGCCCTGTTTTCAATCTTCTCTAGCGTGTCCTGTAAAACAAAGCCCTGTTTTCAATCTTCTCTAGCGTGTCCAGTAAAACAAAGCCCTGTTTTCAATCTTCTCTAGCGTGTCCTGTAAAACAAAGCCCTGTTTTCAATCTTCTCTAGCGTGTCCTGTAAAACAAAGCCCTGTTTTCAATCTTCTCTAGCGTGTCCTGTAAAACAAAGCCCTGTTTTCAATCTTCTCTAGCGTGTCCTGTAAAACAAAGCCCTGTTTTCAATCTTCTCTAGCGTGTCCTGTAAAACAAAGCCCTGTTTTCAATCTTCTCTAGCGTGTCCTGTAAAACAAAACCCTGTTTTCAATCTTCTCTAGCGTGTCCTGTAAAACTGTTGGACATCCAAATGTATCCCTGTAAAACGTGCCCTGAGTTTTCAATCTTGTCTGAGCGTGTCCTGTAAAACACAGCCCTGTTTTCAATCTTCTCTAGCGTGTCCTGTAAAATCAAAGACATCCAAATCATCTGACAGGTTTATGGTCTGAGAAATTCACATCCTGACCTGGACGGATCATAGTTTAATATCCCCTCCAAGCTACGATGGACCATCTGAGGATTCATCTGTGTTTGACTGATCTGAGGATTCATCTGTGTTTGACTGATCTGAGGATTCATCTGGGTTTGACTGATCTGAGGATTCATCTGGTTTGACTGATCTGAGGATTCATCTGGGTTTGACTGATCTGAGGATTCATCTGTGTTTGACTGATCTGAGGATTCATCTGTGTTTGACTGATCTGAGACTCTGGGAGGGAGATGAATTCAACCATAATGAATTCACCCCTACCCTGCTTTGGACAAGGTGGCAAGCTTCAAGTTCCTCGGTGTACCCATCACTGACAATCTGAAATGGTCGACCCGCACAGACCGTGTGGTGAAGAAGGCGCAACAGCGCATCTTCAACCTCAGTAGGCTGAAGAAATTAGTCTTGCCCACCTAGGACCCTCAGAAACTTTTACAGATGCACAATTGAGAGCATCCTGTCGGGCTGTATCACCGCCTGATATGGCAACTGCACCGCCCTTAACCACAGGGCTCTCTAGAGGGTGATACACTCCACCGGGGCATATTGCATGCTTTCCAGGACATCTACAGCACCCGATGTCACAGGAAGGACAAAAAGATAATCAAGGACAACAATCACCCGAGCCACTGCCTGTTCACCCCGCTATCATCCAGAAGGCGAGGTCAGTACAGCTGCATCAAAGCTGGGACTAAGATCCTGAAAAACAGCTTCCATCTCAAGGCCATCAGACTGTTAAATAGCCATCACTAGCCGGCTTCCACCCGTTTACTCATATCTGCACCTTAGAGGCTGCTGCCCAGTCCACTAATAGCAGCTTCATTAAATAGTACCTGCAAAACACCAGTCTCAACGTCAACAGGGAAGAGGCGACTCAGGGATGCTGGCCGTCTAGGCAGAGTTGCAAAGAAAAAGCCATATCTCAGACTGACCAATAAAAAGAACAGATTTAAAATGGGCAAAAGAACACAGACACTGGACAGAGGAACTCCCGGAGTCGCCTCTTCACTGTTGACATTGAGAATGGTGTTTTGCGGGTACTATTTTATGAAGCTGCCACTTGTCCTCTTGCTCAGTTGTGCACCGGGGCCTACCACTCCTCTTTCTTTTCTGGTTATAGACAGTTGCGCTGTTCTGTGAAGGGAGTAGTACAGAGTTATACGAGATCTTTCATTTTTGGCAATTCTTCGGATGGAATATCCTTCATATCTCAGAACAAGAATAGACTGATGAGTTTCAGAAGAAAGGTCTTTGTTTCTGGCCATTTCGAGCCTGTAAACAAACCCACAAATGCTGATGCTCCAGATACACATCTAGTCTAAAGAAGACCAGGTTTATTGCTTCTTTAATCAGGACAACAGTTTTCAACTGTGCTAACATAATTTAAAAAGGGTTTTCTAATGATCAATTAGTCTTTTGAAATGATAAACTTGGATTAGCTAACACACCGTGCCATTGGAACACAGGAGTGATGGTTGCTGATAATGGGCCTCTGTACACCTATGTAGATATTCCATTAAAAATCAGTAGTTTCCAGCTACAATAGTCATTTACGACATTAACAATGCCTTCACCTTATTTTTGATCAATTTGATGCTATTTTAATGGATAAAAAATGTGCTTTCTTTCAAAAACAAGGACATTTCTAAGTGACCCCAAACTGAACGGTAGTGCACATAGACGTGGAATCACTGGCCACTTGAATAATGGAACACCTGTCCCTTTAATAATGTTTACATAATGCTTTACATAATGTTTACATACTGGTCCTTCTGTAGCTCAGTTGGTAGAGCATGGCGCTTGTAACGCCAGGGTAGTGGGTTCGATCCCTGGGACCACCCATACGTAGAATGTATGCACACATGACTGTAAGGTCGCTTTGGATAAAAGCGTCTGCTAAATGGCATATATTATATTATTTACATACTGTTTACCTAATGTTTACATAATGTTTACATAATGTTTACATACTGCTTTACATAATGTTTACATACTGCTTTACATACTGTTTACATAATGTTTACATACTGCTTTACATACTGCTTTACATAATGTTTACGTACTGCTTTACATACAGCTTTACATAATGTTTACATCATGTTTACATACTGCTTTACATACTGCTTTACATACTGCTTTACATACTGCTTTACATAATGTTTACATACTGCTTTACATACTGCTTTACATAATGTTTGCATACTGCTTTACATAATGTTTACATACTGCTTTACATACTGCTTTACATAATGTTTACATACTGCTTTACATAATGTTTACATACTGCTTATCATACTGTTTACATACTGTTTACATAATGTTTTTACTTAATGTTTACTTAATGTTTACTTAATGTTTACATACTGTTTACATAATGCTTACATAATGCTTTACATAATGTTTACATACTGCTTTACATACTGTTTACATAATGTTTACATACTGTTTACATACTGTTTACATAATGCTTACATAATGCTTTACATACTGTTTACATAATGTTTACATAATGTTTACATAATGTTTACATACTGCTTTACATAATGTTTATATCATGTTTCCATAATGTTTACATAATATTTACATAATGTTTACATACTGCTTTACATAATGTTTACATACTGTTTACATAATGTTTACATACTGCTTTACATAATGTTTACATGGACTTTACATAATAATGACATAATGTTTATACTGCTTTGTAATGTTAATGTTTACATACTGTTTTACAGAATGTTTACATACTGTTTACATAATGTTTACATACTGCTTTACAGTATGATGTCTTAATGGACTACTAATGACCTGTGTGTTTTAGATGTGAGCTTCATATCCCATCCATTCTGATGTCTTAATGGACTACTAATGACCTGTGTGTTTTAGATGAGAGCTTCATATCCATTCTGATGTCTTAATGGACTACTAATGACCTGTGTGTTTTAGATGTGGACTACTAATGACCTGTGTGTTTTAGATGTGAGCTTCATATCCATTCTGATGTCTTAATGGACTACTAATGACCTGTGTGTTTTAGATGTGAGCTTCATATCCATTCTGATGTCTTAATTGAAACTAGCAATCCCGTATCTGGGAGCGTAATCATAGCCTCAAGCTCATTACCATAACGCAACTTTAACTATTCATGAAAATCGCAAATAAAATGAAATAAATATACTGGCTCTCATGCTTAGCCTTTTGTTAACAACACTGTCATCTCAGATTTTCAAAATATGCTTTTCAACCATAGCAAAACAAGCATTTGTGTAAGAGTATTGATAGCTAGCATAGCATTAAGCCTAGCATTCAGTGGGCAACATTTTCACAAAAACAAGAAAAGCATTCAAATAAAATCATTTACATTTGAAGAACTTCGGATGTTTTTCAATGAGGAGACTCTTAGTTAGATAGCAAATGTTCAGTTTTCCAAAAATATTATTTGTGGAGGAGAAATCGCTCCGTTTCGTTCATCACGTTTGACTAACAAAAAAAACGAAAATTCAGTCATCAAAATGCCAAACTTTTTCCAAATTAACTCCATAATATCGACAGACACATGGCAAACGTTGTTTAGAATCAATCCTCAAGGTGTTTTCACATATCTATTCGATGATATATCATTCGTGGAAGTTTGGTTTCTCCTCTGAATCACATGGAAGAATACTTGCAGCTGGAGAGTACGCACCAATTTCGACGGAGGACACCAGGCGGACACCTGGTAAATGTAGTCTCTTTTGGTCAATCTTCCAATGATATGCCTACAAATACGTCACAATGCTGCAGACACCTTGGGGAAACGACAGAAAGTGTAGGCTCGTTCCTGGCGCATTCACAGACATATAAGGAGACATTGGAACACAGCGCCTCAAAAATCTGGCTCACTTCCTGTTTGAGGTTTCATCTTAGTTTTGCCTGATGCATCAGTTCTGTGGCACTCACAGATAATATCTTTGCAGTTTTGGAAACGTCAGAGTGTTTTCTTTCCAAAGCTGTCAATTATATGCATAGTCGAGCATCTTTTCGTGACAAAAGATCTTGTTTAAAACGGGAATGTTTTTTCATCCAAAAATGAAATACTGAAATTCATATCCATTCTGATGTCTTAATGGACTACTAATGACCTGTGTGTTTTAGATGTGAGCTTCATATCCATGCTGATGTCTTAATGGACTACTAATGACCTGTGTGTTTTAGATGTGAGCTTCATATCCATTCTGATTTCTTAATGGACTACTAATGACCTGTGTGTTTTAGATGTGAGCTTCATATCCATTCTGATGTCTTAATGGACTACTAATGACCTGTGTGTTTTAGATGTGAGCTTCATATCCATTCTGATGTCTTAATGGACTACTAATGACCTGTGTGTTTTAGATGTGAGCTTCATATCCATTCTGATGTCTTAATGGACTACTAATGACCTGTGTGTTTTAGATGTGAGCTTCATATCCATTCTGATGTCTTAATGGACTACTAATGACCTGTGTGTTTTAGATGTGAGCTTCATATCCATTCTGATGTCTTAATGGACTACTAATGACCTGTGTGTTTTAGATGTGAGCTTCATATCCCATCCATTCTGATGTCTTAATGGACTACTAATGACCTGTGTGTTTTAGATGTGAGCTTCATATCCATTCTGATGTCTTAATGGACTACTAATGACCTGTGTGTTTTAGATGTAGCAGACTACTATCCAGAGCGACTTACAAATTGTGTTCACCTTAGATGTGAGTCACTTAACAATATCCATTCTGATGTCTTAATGGACTTAACCTAATGACCTTAAAGAGGTGGGGTTTCAGGTGTCTGAGGCTTCATATCCATGCTGATGTCTTAATGGACTACTAATGACCTGTTCCACCATTGGGGGGCCAGGGAGTTTTGTGTTTTAGATGTGAGCGAGCAGGCCAGAGGTATCCAGTGCCCTTGTTTGGGTGTAGGGTCTTAATGGAGGTACTACTAATGACCTATGGTTTTAGATGAGAGCTTCACTATCCATTCTGATGTCTTAATGGACTACCAATGACCTGGATGTGTTTAATAGATGAGCCCAGACTACTAATGACCTATGTGCCTTTTAGATGTGAGCTTCCTTCATATCCATTCTGATGTCTTAATGGACTACAGGAATGACCTGTGATGTTTTAGATGTTGAGCAAGGTTCTATCCAGGCTGATGTCTTATCATGGAACGGGCTACTTAATGAGCAGCTGTGAGTTTTTTAGATGAGCTCCATATCCACACTGATGTCTTAATGGACTACTCAGAATGACCTGTGTTTTGTGTGGTCTGCTAGCAATGATAAGAGTGTTTTACCATGTGAGCTTCATATCCCATCCATTCTGATGCCAAGGAGACTACTAATGACCTGTGTGTTTTATATGTGAGCTTCATATCCATTCTGGAGAGGAGGATGTCTTAATGGACTACTAATGACCTGTGTGTTTTAGATGCGTGGGGAGCTTCATATCCATTCTGATGTCTTAATGGACTACTAATGACCTGTGTGTTTTAGATGTGAGCTTCAGTTAGTGTTTGTATTCAGTGATGTGAGTTGTCAGGTTGAACGGAGGGACAGTTAGTATTAAACCCTGTGACTGGAGAGTTATTTGTATTCAGTGATGTGAGTTGTCAGGTCTGAACACAGTTCAAGGCGGGCAGGTATTAAACCCTGTGACTGGAGAGTTATTTGTAGTCAGTGATGTGAGTTGTCAGGTTGAACACAGTTTGTACCTTCTTTTAAAATGTGACTGGAGAGTTATTTGTCTGCTGTTGTATTAGAAGTTCTTACTTGTTCCCTTCAAGTGGCTCTCCAGAGGAGGAGGAAATGTGGCTTTAGTCTCTCTCTTTTCCTCCATTTCCCGCCCTGCCCAGAGCCCTCTCTGGACTCGCAACTACCACTCCACTCAGCGTTGCTTTAGGAAACCAAACTCAGTGCAGATCATTGAGGACGGTCACAAGGTGAGAAGCTTTTGATCTGAGCTAGAGATGCTGAGGGGAAAGAGAGGGGAGGAGAGGGTTGAGGGGAATTTTGTTAAATGAATGAGGTGTTTGCGAGAGGAAAAGGATCAACATAGACTTGGAGGGGAGTTATTCTGGAAGAACACATCTAGTAAAGATGAGTCGTATTTCTGTTGAGAGGTTCAAAGAGGAGAGGAGTGGGAAAGGCAGAGGAAAGAGTCCCAGTTCACGTGGGGAGGTTAAAGCCCAGAACTTCTAGCTCCTAACCAGAGCTAGTCCTTCATTATGATTAGCTAGGGCGATAAAATGATAAGGATGTTAACTAGCCAATCATCCATTCTGATGTCTTAATGGACTACTAATGACCTGTGTGTTTTAGAACTAGTAATGATTGTTTTAGATGTGGACTTAATGACCTGTGTGTTTTAATGTGAGATATCCATTCTGATGTCTTAATGGAACTAATGACCTGTGTGTTTTAGATCACCTCCATGCTGATGTCTTAATGGACTACTAATGACTCAGTGTTTTAGATATTTCTCCCTGATGTCTTAATGTGATCTAATGACCTGTGTGATGTGATTTCTCCATGCTGATGTTTAATGGATCAGGTTGTTTTAGATTTCTCATTCTGATGTTTTTCTCATTGGGATGTTTTAGATGTGATCAGGTTGACATTTTCTCATTGGGATGTTTAGTGATCAGGTTGACTACTACTTGGGATGTTTAGTGTCAGGTGTTTCTCATTGGGATGTTTAGTGATCAGGTTGACATTTCTCATGTGACTGGATGTTTAGTCAGTGATCCGGGTGACATTTCTCCCTGGAGAGATTTGTTTAGTGATCAGGTGACAGTTTGTCTCCCTGGGATGTTTAGTGATCAGGTTGACATTTCTCATCCCAACATGGGATGTTTAGTGATCATGTGCCTCCAGGTGATATTTCTCCCTCAACATTGTTTAGTGATCAGGTTGATCATTTTCTCCATGGGATTTTAGTGATCAGGTTGACATTTCTAAATGAATGGGATGTTTAGTGATCAGGTTGACATTTCTCATTGGGATGTTTAGTAAATATAATAACCATATGCCTTTTATGCAGACGCTTTTAGCCAAAAGGCTAAGAACAGAAACAACAGTCATGAGTGATCAGGTTGACATTTCTCCATGGGATGTTTAGTGATCAGTTTGACATTTCTCATTGGGATGTTTAGTGATCAGGTTGACATTTCTCCATGGGATGTTTAGTGATCAGGTTGACATTTCTCCATGGGATGTTTAGTGATCAGGTTGACATTTCTCCCTGGGATGTTTAGTGATCAGGCTGATATTTCTCCATTTGGGATGTTTAGTAATATAATAATAATATGTTTAGTGATCAGGTTGACATTTCTCCTGGGATGTTTAGTGATCAGGTTGACATTTCTCCTTGGGATGTTTAGTGATCAGGTTGACATTGTAAAGTGTGAGTTAGGTATCATGGAGTGGGGCATTTCAATATCTGTGCTCTTTGGCCCTCCTGTCCTAAACATTGACAGATGGTAATGTAATGATAAGATGTAGTATGTAGTAGCCTAGTGGTGAGAGCGTTGGACAAGTAACCGGAAGGTTGCAAGTTCAAACCTCCGAGCTGACAAGGTACAAATCTGTCGTTCTGCCCCTGAACAGGCAGTTAACCCACTGTTCCTAGGCCGTCATTGAAAGAAGAATTTGCTCTTAACTGACTTGCCTAGTTAAATAAAGGTAAAATAAATAAAAATACACATGTGATGTGTGTGTTTGTGTGTTCTGGCAGTGTGTCAGGCCGGCTCGCCTGCAGAGGACAATGATTCCAGATGAGTTGAAGTCAGTCTGTGTCAGGAGGCGACAGATTATGTAAACATCTCTGTCAGAGGGCCACAGAGCTGATCTTCAAATGCAGCCCAAATGGTCCCCTATTCCCTATTTAGTGGACTATTTCTGACCAGGGCCCATAGTGCACAGTACTGTGCTACATAGGGAATAGGGGGCCATTTGGGACATATTTTGTCTGTCTCTTAGCCATGATGAATGAAGGGACTCCAGTGGCCGTATGTTTACTTAGACCTCATGTTACTGACACTTTTCAACAGAACCACCATTGAAGTGTCTGCTATTAAAACATAACCCACCCTGACAAAGATCAGTCAACTGGGGTTTCAGTCTGAAAGGCAGACTGTTGTGGAGGGAGGAGAGGAGCGAGGGATGAGGAGAGAGAAGGAAAGGTCAGCGCCTGTTCTGGATCAGCAGCGAGCGCAGCGGACTGTGGAAGTGTTTCCACTACATTAGGAGTATATGAAGGAGCGACCAGGATCAGACTGTGGAAGTCTTTCCACTACATTAGGAGTATATGAAGGAGTGACCAGGATCAGACTGTGGAAGTCTTTCCACTACATTAGGAGTATATGAAGGAGCGACCAGGATCAGACTGTGGAAGTCTTTCCACTACATTAGGAGTATATGAAGGAGCGACCAGGATCCGACTGTGGAGTCTTTCAATCACATTAGAGTATATGAAGGAGTGACCAGGATCAGAAGTCTTTCCACACATTAGGAGTATATGAAGGAGTGACCAGGATCAGACTGTGGAAGTCTTTCCACTACATTAGGAGTATATGAAGGAGCGACCAGGATCCGACTGTGGAAGTCTTTCAATCACATTAGGAGTATATGAAGGGACTGTGACCAGGATCAGACAGTCTTTCCACTACATTAGAGTATATGAAGGAGGAAGATCTTTCCACTACATTAGGAGTATATGAAGGAGTGACCAGGATCAGACTGTGGAAGTCTTTCCACTACATTAGAGTATATGAAGGAGCGACCAGGATCCGACTGTGGAAGTCTTTCAATCACATTAGAGTATATGAAGGAGTGACCAGGATCAGACTGTGGAAGTCTTTCCACTACATTAGGATTATATGGAGTGACCAGGATCAGACTGTGGAAGTCTTTCCACTACATTAGGAGTATATGAAGGAGCGACCAGGATCAGACTGTGGAAGTCTTTCCACTACACAGTGGAGGATCCTCAGAGGAGGAAGGGAGGACCATCCTACTGAAACATTAAAACAAGTTTGATAAAACTACGCTACATAAATTAAGTCACCAAGTAATTGATTAAAACACACTGTTTTGCAATACAGGCCTACAGTAGCCTCAACAGCACTCTGTAGGGTAGCACCAGGGTGTAGCCGGAGGACAGCTAGCTTCCGTCCTCCTCGGTGTACATTGACTTCAATACAAAACCTAGGAGGCTCATGGTTCTAACCCCTTCCATAGACTTTCACAGGAATTATGACAACTTTCGGAGGAAGTCCAACCTAAGAGAGATCTTGCAACATGAACTGACATGTCCAACCAATCAAAGCATCAGAGATTGAATCTAGTACGAAAAGCATAAGCTACAACTAGCTAACACTGCAGTGCATACAATGTGGTGAGTAGACTCAAAGAGAAAGATAGACAATAGTTCAACAGTTTGAACAAGTGAATTTATTCCTAAGTTAAGGAGAGAAAGAGCAAGAGGATGAGATTGTTGTATTTTTTTAAACTTTCACAAATTTTCCCCCAACATAACTTTGAACACTCTCTAGCAGTTGGAGGGTTGAATCACCTGGAGCTCAACATTTAAACGCACTGTAAAATAACCTTACGCTGACTAAAGATACTATTTCTAGCTAACTGACCACCGATTTCCATTGCCGTTTATGTAGTTAAGTTTTCAACAAAGTAATATATATATATATACACACATTTTGTGGGACATGCTGTATATTGTAAAATTTGACTGCGTGACAGACCATCATCATTTAATATCCAACGTTTTACCTCTGAAATACAACTAAGCTAATTTCAGCCAAGTCATTGCTTTTTACAGGAAGTTTAGCCAACTAGTCAACAATCTAGTAAGCACTTCGGATACAAGGTTGGTGACTCTTTTTAAACTAAATTAAATGGATATATCAGTAATTGAAAATAGTAAGGTGGCCAATAACTGGGGACCGTATGCCGATGATACAGGATGTATTTTATTTGCTAAATGCTTAGCTGATAGAAGTCGTATTTCCACTGAAATGTCAAACATGCTAATTGCTAGCTGGCTATAAGCCAACATTTTTACGACACCAATAATCACAAAACATTGATGGCTTGATCACAAGATGGCTCTGTTGAAGGTAATATATTTCTTAAACGCTGTTGAATATAACAGATGATACAGTGTGCCAAGCTAATCTAGCAAATGCAGCTATCTAATTTAGCCAACTCGAGCACTCGGCTCAAACAGAGGGATGCTATGTTAGCTAGCTGGCTATAACAGCGGGATGCTATGTTAGCTAGCTGGCTATGACAGAGGGATGCTATGTTAGCTAGCTGGCTATAACAGAGGGGTGCTATGTTAGCTAGCTGGCTATAACAGAGGGATGCTATGTTAGCTAGCTGGCTATAACAGAGGATGCTATGTTAGCTAGCTGGCTATAACAGAGGATGCTATGTTAGCTTTTTTACTGTAAAATAGCATTGCATCTGGTCAAAGGAACGGTGAGTGACAGGTTGATTGGTCGGCTATTTGAGTAGGGGCTTTACTATTCTTAGGTAGCGGAATGACTTTTACTTCCCTTCAGGCCTGAGGGCCCACAATTTCTAGTAGGCTTAAATATAGGAGTGGCAATATCGTCCGCTATTATTCTCAGTAATTTTTCATCCAAGTTTTCATTGTTTCCATCCAAGTTTTCATTGTCGATAGACAACAAAAATGTTTTCACCTCTTGCACACTCACTTTACAGAATTCAAAAATACAATGCATGTCTTTCATAATTTGATCAGTCGTACATGGATGTGTAGTGTCAGCGTCTGTTGCTGGCATGTCATGCATAAATGCTAATCTTGCCAATAAAAAAAATATATAATTAAAGTAATTGGCAATATCAGTTGGTTTTGTGATGAATGAGCCATATGATTCAATGAATGACAGAGCTGAGTTTGCCTTCTTACCCAAAATGTAACTTAAGGTGTTCCAGAGTTTTTAAAAACAATTTGCTATCATTCTTTACATCATTTCTCTTTGTTTCATAGTATAGTTTATTCTGTCCTCCCACAGGGACATATGGGATAGCATTAATCCTCCTTCTATGCAGTCCCTGGAAGTCACAGGTCATCTTTCTACAGGATTCTGGCTAAGAGACAGAAGTAGTAATAGGCTGGAGACTCCTAGCTGCTCATGCTTTGTGTCCTGATAAGTGATAGCTTCCAGTCATTCAGAACCACTTTTCACCAGGCCGTTAAATGGATGAGAAATCCAAGAGGTCTCTATTCAAATGCTCTGCACTGGTAAAACATCGGACATGGCTTTGTATTTATAGTGTTTCCATATGTATTCCAGGTCCCACTTGTCACAGTCATCTCAAATCTCCATCTAAACCCTTGTTCAAATGTATTGGGAATCATATCAATGTAGCATTTAGGACTAGTACTGACAGAGTATTAACATGTGTGGAGGATGACAGTCCAAGTGTTCCTCTAACAAAGGACTGGTCCGCTGTAGCTAAAGTGAAGGGAGATTCAGTTTGGTTTGTTTTCCAAGTGTTCCTCTAACAAAGGACTGGTCGCTGTAGCTAAAGTGAAGGCAGATTCAGTTTGGTTTTTGTTTTCCAAGTGTTCCTCTAACAAAGGACTGGTCTGCTGTAGCTAAAGTGAAGGGAGATTCAGTTTGGTTTGTTTTCCAAGTGTTCCTCTAACAAAGGACTGGTCTGCTGTAGCTGAAGTGAAGGCAGATTCAGTTTGGTTTGTTTTCCAAGTGTTCCTCTAACAAAGGGACTGGTCGCTGTAGCTAAAGTGAAGGCAGATTCAATTTGGTTTGTTTTCCAAGTGTTCCTCTTAACAAAGGACTGGTCCGCTGTAGCTAAAGTGAAGGCAGATTCAGTTTGTTTTCCAAATTTCTACATAGAATCTGGCAGGTCTGATGCCCATTTAAGTGCTGTAGTAGATGTGTGTGAAGGAGAGGGTTGAATAGGATATGATGCAATACCTGGTGGATGTTAGCACGTTGGAGCAGAGGTCTATTTCACAAAGTGGGTATGTTGACAAGTGCCGTTTTCTAGCGAAACAACCAATGAGCTACGGTGTATGGAGGAATTACAGAGAAATGTGAATGACACATTACAGCAGATCCATTTCCCCTAAATCCCTTTCACACAGAGACAGAACTCACTGCCAGTTTTATTAATTCCAAATCCTATTCAAGGAAAGAATAGAGGTGTATTTTGTTAAATGTGATCAAATGAAACTGGAAGCAGAATGATTCTGTGTTTGTCTGCTGGTTATTCAGAAGTGGTGTTCTGGATTTAAATCCCCGGGTCTCAAGTGGGAACATCACAAAACCAACACAGTTTGGCATCAAGCTGGCAGTAGCTGTTCATATGAAGCCCAGAATTTAATGAGCATGAATAATGAATAACATTCTCCATGCTGGCGACTGACGAAGCTGCCAGTTATTAGTCCAGGGCCTTGTTCAGCATGCAGGCTCTAGATCCACACGGTTTCTGACACCATGGAAATAACTTTTCTAACACAACAAATAAACACCAGCTGTCATTTCTGGTTGGTCTATCAATAAAATAAGTCATTTATCCTTGTTGATGTAAATAAAACATCCAACAGACAGACACCAATTTTAACAGAAAACGGAAACACCAGTTAAAAAACTGAAACACCAGTTAAAGAACTGAAACACCAGTTAAACTGAAACACCAGTTAAAGAACTGAAACACCAGTTAAAGAACTGAAACACCAGTTAAAGAACTGAAACACCAGTTAAAGAACTGAAACACCAGTTAAACTGAAACACCAGTTAAACTGAAACCCCAATTAATGAACTGAAACACCAGTTAAAGAACTGAAACACCAGTTAATGAACTGAAACACCAGTTAATGAACTGAAACACCAGTTAATGAACTGAAACACCAGTTAATGAACTGAAACACCAGTTAATGAACTGAAACACCAGTTAAAGAACTGAAACACCAGTTAAAGAACTGAAACACCAGTTAAACTGAAACACCAGTTAATGAACTGAAACACCAGTTAAAGAACTGAAACACCAGTTAAAGAACTGAAACACCAGTTAAAGAACTGAAACACCAGTTAATGAACTGAAACACCAGTTAAAGAACTGAAACACCAGTTAATGAACTGAAACACCAGTTAATGAACTGAAACACCAGTTAATGAACTGAAACACCAGTTAATGAACTGAAACACCAGTTAATGAACTGAAACACCAGTTAAAGAACTGAAACACCAGTTAATGAACTGAAACACCAGTTAATGAACTGAAACACCAGTTAATGAACTGAAACACCAGTTAATGAACTGAAACACCAGTTAAAGAACTGAAACACAATACATGACAGTACCCCCCCACTCACCGAGCGCCTCCTGGCGCACTCGAGGAGGAAACCTGGCGGCAACGGAGGAAATCATCGATCAGCGAACGGTCCAGCACGTCCCGAGATGGAACCCAACTCCTCCCCTCAGGACCGTACCCCTCCCAATCCACTAAGTACTGGTGACCACGCCCCGAGAACGCATGTCCATAATCTTCCGGACCCTGTAGATAGGTGCGCCCTCGACAAGGACGGGGGGAGACGAACGGGGGCGCGAAGAAAAGGCTTGACACAGGAGACATGGAAGACCGGGTGGACGCGACGAAGATGTCGCGGAAGAAGAAGTCTCACTGCGACAGGATTAACGACCTGAGAAATACGGAACGGACCAATGAACCGCGGGGTCAATTTTGAGAAGCTGTCGTAAGGGGAAGGTTACGAGTGGAGAGCCATACTCTCTGACCGCGACAATACCTAGGACTCTTAGTCCTACGCTTATTAGCGGCTCTCTCAGTCTGCGCCCTATAACGGCAAAGTGCAGACCTGACCCTCTTCCAGGTGCGCTCACAACGTTGGACAAAAGCCTGGCGGAGGGAACGCTGGACTCGGCGAGCTGGGACGAGAACAGAGGGGGCTGGTACCCAAGGCTACTCTGAAAAGGAGATAGCCCGGTCGCAGACAAAGGAAGCGAGTTGTGAGCGTACTCTGCCCAGGGGAGCTGTTCTGCCCAAGACGCAGGGTTTCGAAAGGAAAGACTGCGTAAGATGCGACCAATAGTCTGATTGGCCCGTTCTGCTTGACCGTTAGACTGGGGATGAAAACCGGAAGAGAGACTGACGGAAGCCCCAATCAAACGACAAAACTCCCTCCAAAACTGAGACGTGAATTGCGGACCCCTGTCCGAAACGGGCGTCTGACGGAAGGCCATGAATTCTGAACACATTCTCAATGATGATTTGTGCCGTCTCTTTAGCGGAAGGAAGCTTAGCGAGGGGAATAAAATGAGCCGCCTTAGAGAACCTATCGACAACCGTTAGAATAACAGTCTTCCCCGCTGACGAAGGCAGACCGGTAATAAAGTCTAAGGCGATGTGAGACCATGGTCGAGAGGGAATGGAAAGTGGTCTGAGACGACCGGCAGGAGGAGAGTTACCTAACATAGTCTGCGCGCAGTCCGAACAAGCAGCCACGAAACGGCGCGTGTCACGCTCCTGAGTAGGCCACAAAAACGCTGGCGAATAGAAGCAAGCGTACCCCGAACGCCGGGGTGGTCAGCTAACTTGGCAGAGTGAGCCCACTGAAGAACGGCCAGACGAGTAGAAACGGGAACGAAAAGAAGGTTCCTAGGACAAGCGCGCGGCGATGGAGTGTGAGTGAGTGCTTGCTTTACCTGTCTCTCAATTCCCCAGACAGTCAACCCGACAACACGCCCTCAGGGAGAATCCCCTCGGGGTCGGTAGAGGCTACAGAAGAACTGAAGAGACGGGATAAGGCATCAGGATTGGTGTTCTTAGTGCCCGGACGATAAGAAATAACGAACTCGAAACGAGCGAAAAACAACGCCCAACGAGCCTGACGCGCATTGAGTCATTTGGCAGAACGGATGTACTCAAGGTTCTTATGGTCAGTCCAAACGACAAAAGGAACGTCGCCCCCTCCAACCACTGTCGCCATTCGATTGGGGGCTAAGCGGATGGCGAGCAGTTGCGGTTTCCCACATCATAGTTACGTTCCGACGGCGACAGGCGATGAGAAAAATATGCGCAAGGGTGGACCTTATCGTCAGAATGGGAGCGCTGGGACAGAATGGCTCCCACGCCCACCTCTGACGCGTCAACCTCGACAATGAATTGTTTAGTGACGTCAGGAGTAACAAGGATAGGAGCGGATGTAAAACGCTTCTTGAGAAGATCAAAAGCTCCCTGGAAACGGACCACTTAAAGCACGTCTTGACAGAAGTAAGGGCTGTGAGAGGGGCTGCCACTTGACCGAAATTACGAATGAAACGCCGATAGAAATTTGCGAAACCGAGAAAGCGCTGCAGCTCGACACGTGACTTAGGGACGGGCCATCGCTGACAGCATGGACCTTAGCGGGATCCATCTGAATGCCTTCAGCGGAAATAACAGAACCGAGAAATGTGACGGAGGAGACATGAAAAGCGCACTTCTCAGCCTTCACATAAAGACAATTCTCTAAAAGGCGCTGGAGAACACGCGAACGTGCTGAACATGAATCTGGAGTGACGGTGAAAAAATCAGGATATCGTCAAGGTAAACGAAAACAAAGATGTTCAGCATGTCTCTCAGTACATCATTCACTAATGCCTGAAAGACAGCTGGAGCATTAGCGAGACCGAACGGCAGAACCCGGTATTCAAAATGCCCTAACGGAGTGTTAAACGCCGTTTTCCACTCGTCCCCTCCCTGATGCGCACGAGATAGTAAGCGTTACGAAGGTCCAACTTAGTAAAGAACCTGGCTCCTGCAGAATCTTGAAGGCTGACGACATACGGGGAAGCGGATAACGATTCTTAACCGTTATGTCATTCCGCCCTCGATAGTCCACGCAGGGGCACAGGGTCCCGTCCTCTTCCTTAACAAAAAGAACCCGCTTCGGCGGGAGAGGAGGAAGGGACCACGGTACCGGCGTCGAGAGCTACTGAAAAATAATCCCGAGAGCCTTACGTTCGGTAGCCGACAGAGAGTCTAGTCTACCCCGTTGGGGGAGTGGTACCCGGACGGAGATCAATACAACAATCATAATGACCGGTGAGGAGGAAGGGAGGTGGCCCTGGACCGACTGAAGACCGTGCGCAGATCATGATATTCCTCCGGCACCCTGTCAAATCACCAGGCTCCTCCTGTGAAGAGGGGCAGAAGAAACAGGAGGGATAGCAGACACTAAACACTTAACATGACAAGAGACGTTCCAGGAGAGGATAGAATTACTAGACCAATTAATAGAAGGATTATGACACACTAGCCAGGGATGGCCCAAAACAACAGGTGTAAAGGTGAACAAAAATCAAAAAAGAAATGGTTTCACTATGATTACCAGAGACAGTGAGGGTTAAAGGTAGCGTTTCACGCTGAATCCTGGGAGAGGACTACCATCCAAGGCGAACATAGCCGTGGGCTCCCTAACTGCCTGAGAGGAATGTCATGTTTCCGAGTCCAGGCTTCGTCCATAAAACAGCCCTCCGCCCCAGAGTCTATTAATGCACTGCAGGAAGCTGCCGAACCGGTCCAGCGTAGATGGACCGACAAGGTAGTACAGGAACTTGACGGAGAGACCAGAGTAGTAGCGCTCACCAGTAGCCCTCCGCTTACTGATGAGCTCTGGCCTTTACTGGACATGAAATGACAAAATGACCAGCGGAACATAATGAGAGACAGAGGCGGTTGGTGATTCTCCGTTCCTCTACTTAGTTCGAGATGCGAATACCCCCAGCTGCATGGGCTCAACACCTGAGCCAGTGGGGAGATGGGTGATGCGGAGAGGGGAACACTGTTAACGCGAGCTCTCTTCCATGAGCTCGGTGACGAAGATCTACCCGT
Source organism: Oncorhynchus gorbuscha (assembly GCF_021184085.1). NCBI lineage: Eukaryota > Metazoa > Chordata > Actinopteri > Salmoniformes > Salmonidae > Oncorhynchus > Oncorhynchus gorbuscha. Next base: position 30,722 of record NW_025747275.1, read on the forward strand.
CGTTCTATGTGAATAGCGAGTTCAATCAAAGAATCCACGCTGGAAGGAACCTCCCGGAAGAGAATCTCATCCTTTACCTCAGCGTGGAGACCCTCCAGAAAACGGCGAGCAACGCCAGCTCGTTCCAGTCACTGAAGGCAGCAAAAGTGCGAAACTCTATAGAGTAATCCGTTATGGATCGATTACCTTGACATAGGAAGACAGGGACCAGGAAGCTTCTTTCCCAAAAACAGAATGATCAAAAACCCGTATCATCTCCTCCTTAAAAGTTCTGATACTGGTTAGTACACTCCAGCCCTTGCCTCCCAGATTGCCGTGCCCCACTCACGAGCCCATCCATTAAGGGAGATATGGCGTGGCGTCACGAGGCAGTACCCCTGGAGTACGTGTTGGGCTGGGAGAGAACACAATATCACACTGGGTAAGGAACGAGCGACATTCAGTGGGCTCCCCAGAGTAACACGGTGGGTTATTAATTCTGGGCTCCGGAGACCCGGAAGCCCAGGAGGTAACCCGGTGGATCGAGGCGGAATTGTGAATATCCTCCGAGGGCGGAGACTTGGGCGGCCAGGGTCTTAACGGCATGTCGAGCAGCAGACAATTCCTGTTCGTGTCTGCCTGCATCGCTCCCTGGAACTCGACGGCTGAGTAGAGAATCCGAGAAATCGCTGGGTCCATTCTTGGTGATTCTTCTGTTATGCAGGTGAGTGAGGACCCAAAAGCGATATAACAGAAACAGAGTCTTTTAATGTCCAAACAGGGAAAACATAAATCCTCAATCATTACAGGAAGTCAAACAGGAAAACACAAATCCTCTAGTTTAACAGGAGAGTCCCGCTTCTAGTTGTTGAGGAGAGTTGCAGGGCTAGCGGCAACAGACTGCAGGTCCCTTCGGGTAGGCGCGGGCCGTAGAGGATAGAGACACCCTGCTCACGCAGTATCTGATGACGGGCAGAATGCAACAGGACGGAACAAAGGCAAAGCAAACAAGAATCCGACAAGGACAGAAGCAGAAACAGAGAGAAATAGAGACCTAATCAGAGGGCAAAATAGGGGACAGGTGTGAGAGTGTAAACGAGGTCGTTAGGAGAATGAGGAACAGCTGGAAGCAGAAGGCAGGCGATAGAGAGAGAGAGGGATAAAGAGAAAGAAACCTAATACGACCAGCAGGGGAAACGAAGAAGAAAGCACAGGGACAAGACATGACAATACAATACATGACAGGTTAGTTTATATATCACCATGTTAGAGAACAGGGAGGTGAACCTAATAAACTGGCTGGATTTAGTTTATATATCACCATGTTAGAGAACAGGGAGGTGAACCTAATAAACTGGCTGGTTAGTTTTATATATCACCATGTTAGAGAACAGGAGGTGAACCTAATAAACTGGCTGGTTAGTTTATATATCACCATGTTAGAGAACAGGGAGGTGAACCTAATAAACTGGCTGGTTAGTTTTATATATCACCATGTTAGAGAACAGGGAGGTGAACCTAATAAACTGGCTGGTTAGTTTATATATCCACCATGTTCACATACAAGCCAGTGTCAAAACGTCCAAAGGTGGCGAAGGTTTACAGGTTTACAGGTTTACAGGTGAACAGGTTTACAGGTTTACAGGTTTACAGGTTTACAGGTTTACAGGTTTACAGGTTTAAAGGTTTACAGGTTTACAGGTGAACAGGTTTACAGGTGTACAGGTTTACAGGTTTACAGGTTTACAGGTGAACAGGTTTACAGGTTTACAGGTTACAGGTTTACAGGTTAACAGGTTTACAGGTTACAGGTTAACAGGTTTACAGGTTTACAGGTTTACAGGTTTACAGTTAACAGGTGAACAGGTTACAGGTTTACAGGTTTACAGGTTTACAGGTTTACAGGTGAACAGGTTTACAGCTGAACAGGTTTACAGGTTGCAGGTTTACAGATTTACAGGTTTACAGGTTTTACAGGTTTACAGGTACAGGTTTACAGGTTTACAGGTGAACAGGTTTACAGGTTTACAGGTGAACAGGTTTGCAGGTTTACAGGTTTACAGGTGAACAGGTTTACAGGTTTACAGGTTTAAAGGTTTACAGGTTTACAGGTTTACAGGTTTACAGGTGAACAGGTTTACAGTTTTACAGGTTTACAGGTTTAAAGGTTTACAGGTTTACAGGTTTACAGGTTTACAGGTTTACAGGTGAACAGGTTTACAGGTGAACTAATTAACAGAAAACATTCCCACATTCCAGCCAGAACATCTACAGCACTGAAATATTACAGTTGTTCAGTGAGAAAGCAGAGAGAGGTAGACAACTGTGGAAGTGTTGCTGAGCAGATTTGTTAGTGGTCAGATGCATGTTGTCAGGTACTTCATGAAAAAGTCATCCGTTTTCCTGCCTGTCAGCTAACATCATGTCACCCACACCGCCCCACTCGTGTCCTGCAGGATGTCCTCCCTACCAGGTAGCCAGATGCTGTTTGTGTCAGGGGACCCACGTGCCCCACTCCTGCTCCTGGTTTAGACACGTTGAACTCCTCAGGATGTCCTCCCTACCAGGTAGCAGCCCCTTCCTGTCCACGGCCAGATGCTGTTTTGTCAGGGGAACCCCCATGTACCCCACCCTGCTCCTGGTTTAGAGCACGTTGAACTCCTCAGGATGTCCTCCCTACCAGGTAGCAGCTCCTTCCTGTCCCGCGGCCAGACGGAACCCCAGACCCCCTCCTGCTGTTTGTTGAACTCCTCAGTCCTCCCTACCAGGTAGCCAGATGCTGTTTGTGTCAGGCCCCACCACTGCTCCTGGTTTAGACACGTTGAACTCCTCAGGATGTTCTCCCCTATCAGGTAGCAGCCCCTTCCTGTCCCGGCCAGATGCTGTTTGTGTCTGGGGAACCCCGTGCCCCACTCCTGCTCCTGGTTTAGACATGTTGAACTCCTCAGGATGTCCTCCCTACCAGTTAGCAGCTCCTTCCTGTCCACGGCCAGATGCTGTTTGTCAGGGGAACCACACGTACCCCACTCCTGCTCCTGGTTTAGACATGTTGAACTCCTCAGGATGTCCTCCCTACCAGGTAGCAGCTCCTTCCTGTCCTGACCAGATGCTGTTTGTGTCAGGGAACCCCCACGTGCCCCCACTCCTGCTCCTGGTTTAGACATGTTGAACTCCTCAGGATGTCCTCCCTACCAGTTAGCAGCTCCTTCCTGTCACGGCCAGATGCTGTTTGTGTCAGGGAACCCCACGTACCCCCCTCCTGCTCCTGGTTTAGACATGTTGAACTCCTCAGGATGTCCTCCCTACCAGGTAGCAGCCCCTTCCTGTCCACGGCCAGATGCTGTTTGTGTCAGGGGAGCCACACGTACCCCACCGCAGCTCCTTGTTTACACAAGTTCAGACTCCTCTGATACGCGGTTGCCTGTGTTATGCTTTTAGCCCCATAGATAATAAATGGCTGGTTAGTTTTAAAAGATGCTGCCATATGCATGAAAGCATCAACTCAGAACTAAACTGACAGAGCCATCTGACAAACACTGTTGATGTTTATGGCCCCGCTCCAGACTGTGTTGTCTCTCCAGAGGGTCAAATGGTCCTGCTCCACTCTGTACTGTCTCTCCAGAGTCAAATAGTCCTGCTCCAGACTGTGTTTGCCTCTCCAGAGGTCAAATAGTCCTGCTCCACACTGTGCTGCCTCTCCAGAGAGTCAAATAGTCCTGCTCCACACTGTGCTGCACTGTCATCAGTGCTAATACAACATATTCATAATTGGTTGATGTCAAAGTGTTGAGAATGAACTGATGCAGACAGGTTTTGTCCTTCGAATGCACATATGCAGATGGCAGGCTAGCAGCACTGCTGCCGTGACTCCAGCAGCTCTGAGAAAGGACAAGTTACAGCAGCAGGCTAGCAGCACTGCTGTATGTTCCAGCAGCTCCTGAAGGACAGTGCTACAGCAGCAGGCTAGCAGCACTGCTGTGTGTTCCAGCAGCTCTGAGAAAGGACAAGAGTTACAGCAGCAGGCTAGCAGCACTGCTGTGTGTTCCAACAACTCTGAGAAAGGACAAGTTACAGCAGCAGGCTAGCAGCACTAACTGTGTGTTCCTGCATTGTTTGCTGTTTGGGGTTTTAGGACAAGTTTCTGTACAGCACTTTGAGATATCAGACTGAGCAGCACGTTTGATTTGATTTTGATTTGATTTGTTCCAGCAGCTCTGAGAAAGGACAAGTTACAGCAGCAGACTAGCAGCACTGCTGTGTGTTCCAGCAGCTCTGAGAAGGACAAGTTACAGCAGCAGGCTAGCAGCACTGCTGTGTGTGTTCCAGCAGCTCTGAGAAAGACAAGTTACAGCAGCAGGCTAGCAGCACTGCTGTGTGTTCCAACAGCTCTGAGAAAGGACAGAGATTACAGCAGCAGGCTAGCAGCACTGCTGTGTGTTCCAGCAGCTCTGAGAAGGACAGTTACAGCAGCAGGCTAGCAGCACTGCTGTGTTCAGCAGCTCTGAAGAGACGAGATTGCAGCATAGGCTAGCAGCACTGCTGTGTGTTCCAACAGCTCTGAGAAGGGACAAGTTACAGCAGCAGGCTAGCAGCACTGCTGTAAAGGTTCCAGCAGCTCTGAGAAGAGACAAGTTACAGCAGCAGGCTAGCAGCACTGCTGTGTGTTCCAGCAGCTCTGAGAAGAGACAAGTTACAGCAGCAGACTAGCAGCACCGCTGTGTGTTCCACAGCTCTGAGAAGAGACAAGTTACAGCAGCAGGCCAGCAGCACTGCTGTGTGTTCCAGCAGCTCTGAGTAGGACAAGTCACAGCAGCAGGCTAGCAGCACCGCTGTGTGTTCCAGCTCTGAGAAAGGACAAGTCAGCAGCAGGCTAGCAGCACTGCTGTGTGTTCCAGCAGCTCTGAGAAAGGACAAGTCACAGCAGCAGGATCCACATGAATATTGCGTCTGGCACAGCCCCGACCCCCAACCTTTTTTGAGACCTTCATTGTATTTTCTGCTTATCCCTGACTTGACGGATTTTCAGACGTTTTTCAGATGTCTTCAATACTATGCAGAGATAACTTGCACCAAAAACATTCCAGCAGCTTCCTGGACATGACGGAAGCCACTCCTTAGTTTAAGGCACTACACAGCACACAAAAGGCACTCCATGGACATCAGACCATGTAGAAACAGATTCTTGTGGTCTGATGAAACCAAATTGAACTCTTTGGCATGAATGCCAGAGTGTCACTTCTGGAGAAACTTGGCAGTACCTACGGTAAAGATGTTGCGGCAGCATCATGCCATGGGGATGCTTTTCAAGGGCAGGGACTGGGTGACTAGCCAGGATCGAGGGAAAGATAGACAGAGCAAAGTAGGGCATCCTTGATGAAAACCTGCTCCAGACACTCAGGAAATCAGCCTGGGAGTGAAGGGTCACCTTCCAACAGGACAAGACCCTAAGCACACAGCCAAGACAACACAGGAGTGGATTCAGGACCCCGTCTCTGAATGTCCTTGAGTGGCCCAGCCAGAGCCCGGACTTGAACCCTATAAAGCAGGCGTTTCATAGGTCGTACCCTAACAAACTAACTAAATAAAGGGTTAGGGTGTACCTAACAAACTAACTAAATGAGGGTTAGGTCGTACCTAACAAACTAACTAAATGAGGGTTAGGGTCGTACCTAACAAACTATATAAATGAGGGTTAGGGTCATACCTAACAAACTAACTAAATGAGGTTAGGGTCATACCTAACAGACTAACTAAATGAGGGTTGAGGTCATACTAACAGACTTTTAAATGAGGGTTAGGATTCTGTGACCTAAAACTAACTAAATGAGGGTTAGGGTCATACCTAACAAACTATATAAATGAGGGTTAGGCCGTACCTAACAGACTAACGAAATGAGGGTTAGGGTCTTACCTAACTAACTAACTAAATGAGGGTTAGAAATCGTACCTAACAAACTAACTAAATGAGGAGTTAAGGTCTTATCTAACTAAATGGGGTTAGGTCTTACCTAAATAAGTAAATGGGGTCTTACAACCACCTAACTAACTAAATGAGGGTTAGGGTCGTACCTAACTAACTAACTAACTAAATGAGGTTAGAGGTCTTACTAAGTAACTAACTAACTAAATGAGGTTAGTGGTACCTAACCCTAACTAACTAACTAAATGAGGGTTAGGGTCTTGCCTAAGTAAGGTCTAACTAAATGAGGTTAGGTCTTACTTAACTAACTAACTAAATGAGGTTAGAGTCTTGCCTAACTAAGGTCTAAATAAATTAGGGTTAGGGTCTTGCCTAACCAACTAACTAAATAGAGGGTCAGGGTCTTACCTAACGAACTAAATGAGGGTCAGGTTTTTACCTAACTAACTTACTAACGAACTAACGGAGGGTTAGGGCCCTACTAACTAGGTCTAACTAAATGAGGGTTGGGGTCTTACCTAACTAAGGTCTAAGTACATGAGGGTTAGGGTCTTACCTAACTAACTAAATGAGGGTTAGGGTCTTACCAAACTAAATGAGGGTTAGGGTCTTACCTAACAAACTAAATAAATGAGGTTAGGGTCTTACCTAAAGGTCTAACTAAATGAGGGTGGGGTCTTACCTAACTAAGGTCAAACTAAATGAGGTTAGGTCTTACCTAACTAACTAAATGAGGTTATGGTCTTACCTAACTAAATTAGGGTCAGGTCTTACCTAACTAACAAACTAACTAACTAACTAAATTGGGGTTAGGGTCTTGCCTAACTCAGGTCTAGCTAAATGAGTGTTAGGTCTTACCTAACTAACTAACTAAAACTAACTAACTAACTAACTAACTAACTAACTAACTAACTAACTAAATTAGGTTTGAGGTCTTACCTAACTATGGTCTAAATAAATGAGGTTAGGGTCTTGCCTAACCTAACTAACTGAGGTCATGTTCTTACCTAACTAACTAACTGAGTTAGGGTCTTACCTAATTAACTAACTGAGGTCATGTTCTTACCTAACTAACTAACTGAGGTTAGGGTCTTACCTAACTAACTAACTGAGGGTCATGTTCTTACCTAACTAACTAACTGAGGTTAGGGGTCTTACCTAATTAACTAACTGAGGTCATGTTCTTACCTAACTAACTAACTGAGGGTCAGGGTCTTACCTAATTAACTAACTGAGGGTCATGTTCTTGCCTAACTAACTAACTGAGGGTTAGGGTCTTACCTAACTGACTGAATTAGGGTTAGGGTCTACTAATAACTAACTAAATGAGGTTAGAGTCTTACCTAACTAAGGTCTAAATAAATGAGGTTAGGTCTTACAAATAACCAACTAACTAAATGAGGGTCAGGGTCTTACCTAATGAAGTAAATGAGGGTCAGGGTTTTACCCAACTAACACTAACTAACTAAATGAGGTTAGGGTCTTACTAACTAAGGTCTAACTAAATGAGGGTTAGGTCGTACTTAACAGACTAACTAATAATTTAAGACCCTGATCTGATACTCAGATACTATTTCAGATACTATTTCACCAAGATGAGTTAAGATTCAACGATGAATCGATGGGCATGAACGGTGCCCTATTGCTATGAGCAGTTCTGCCAGCTAAATACTCTGAGGATCATCTATATCACAGGACTGTTTGTTAAGCTAGTTCCTACCTGGAGGGATCAGGACTGTTTGTTAAGCTAGTTCCTACCTGGAGGGATCAGGACTGTTTGTTAAGCTAGTTCCTACCTGGAGGATCAGGACTGTTTGTTAAGCTAGTTACTACCTGGAGGGATCAGGACTGTTTGTTAAGCTAGTTCCTACCTGGAGGGATCAGGACTGTTTGTTAAGCTAGTTCCTACCTGGAGGGATCAGGACTGTTTGTTAAGCTAGTTCCTACCTGGAGGGTTTGGATCAGGACTGTCTGTTAAGCTAGTTCCTACCTGGAGGGATCAGGACTGTTTGTTAAGCTAGTTTCCTACCTGGAAGGTTTGGATCAGGACTGTTTGTTAAGCTAGTTCCTACCTGGAGGGATCAGGACTGTTTGTTAAGCTAGTTCCTACCTGGAGGGTTTGGATCAGGACTGTTTGTTAAGCTAGTTCCTACCTGGAGGGATCAGGACTGTTTGTTAAGCTAGTTCCTACCTGGAGGGATCAGGACTGTTTGTTAAGCTAGTTCCTACCTGGAGGGTTTGGATCAGGACTGTTTGTTAAGCTAGTTCCTACCTGGAGGGATCAGGACTGTTTGTTAAGCTAGTTCCTACCTGGAGGTTTGGATCAGAACTGTTTGTTAAGCTAGTTCTACCTGGAAGGTTTTGGATCAGGACTGTTTGTTAAGCTAGTTCCTACCTGGAGGGTTTGGATCAGGACTCTGTGGTTCTGTAGCTCAGTTGGTAGAGCATGGCGCTTGTAACGCCAGGGTAGTGGGTTCGATTCCGGGACCACCCATACGTACAATGTATGCACACATGACTGTAAGTCGCTTTGGATAAAAGCGTCTGCTAAATGGCATATTATCTTTTATCTTTTAGGACTGTTTGTTAAGCTAGTTCCTACCTGGAGGGATCAGGACTGTTTGTTAAGCTAGTTCCTACCTGGAGGGTTTGGATCAGGACTGTTTGTTAAGCTAGTTCCTACCTGGAGGTTTGGATCAGGACTGTTTGTTAGCTAGTTCCTACCTGGAGGTTTGGATCAGGACTGTCAAACGCATAAGGGACTAGTGTCAGCCAATAAGGGACTAGTGTCTGCCAATAAGGGACTAGTATCAGCCAATAAGGGACTAGTGTCAGCCAATAAGGGGACTAGTGTCTGCCAATAAGGGACTAGTGTCAGCCAATAAGGGACTAGTGTCTGCCAATAAGGGACTAGTGTCAGCCAATAAGGGACTAGTGTCAGCCAATAAGGGACTAGTGTCAGCCAATAAGGGACTAGTATCAGCCAATAAGGGACTAGTGTCAGCCAATAAGGACTAGTATCAGCCAATAAGGGACTAGTATCAGCCAATAAGGGACTAGTGTCTGCCAATAAGGGACTAGTATCAGCCAATAAGGGACTAGTGTCAGCCAATAAGGGACTAGTATCAGCCAATAAGGGACTAGTGTCTGCCAATAAGGGACTAGTATCAGCCAATAAGGGACTAGTGTCAGCCAATAAGGACTAGTATCAGCCAATAAGGGACTAGTATCAGCCAATAAGGGACTAGTGTCAGCCAATAAGGGACTAGTGTCAGCCAATAAGGGACTAGTATCAGCCAATAAGGGACTAGTATCAGCCAATAAGGGACTGATTTGTCAGCCAATAAGGGACTAGTATCAGCCAATAAGGGACTAGTGTCAGCCAATAAGGGACTAGTATCAGCCAATAAGGGACTAGTGTCAGCCAATAAAGGGACTAGTATCAGCCAATAAGGGACTAGTATCAGCCAATAAGGGACTAGTGTCTGCCAATAAGGGACTAGTATCAGCCAATAAGGGACTAGTGTCAGCCAATAAGGGACTAGTATCAGCCAATAAGGGACTAGTGTCAGCCAATAAGGGACTAGTATCAGCCAATAAGGGACTAGTGTCTGCCAATAAGGGACTAGTGTCTGCCAATAAGGGACTAGTGTCAGCCAATAAGGGACTAGTGTCAGCCAATAAGGGACTAGTATCAGCCAATAAGGGACTAGTATCAGCCAATAAGGGACTAGTATCAGCCAATAAGGGGACTAGTGTCAGCCAATAAGGGACTAGTATCAGCCAATAAGGGACTAGTGTCAGCCAATAAGGGACTAGTATCAGCCAATAAGGGACTAGTGTCAGCCAGTAAGGGACTAGTGTCAGCCAATAAGGGACTAGTATCAGCCAATAAGGGACTAGTGTCAGCCAGTAAGGGACTAGTGTCAGCCAATAAGGGACTAGTGTCAGCCAATAAGGGACTAGTGTCAGCCAATAAGGGACTAGTGTCAGCCAATAAGGGACTAGTGTCAGCCAATAAGGGGACTAGTGTCAGCCAATAAGGGACTAGTATCAGCCAATAAGGGACTAGTGTCAGCCAATAAGGGACTAGTGTCAGCCAATAAGGGACTAGTGTCAGCCAATAAGGGACTAGTGTCAGCCAATAAGGGACTAGTGTCTGCCAATAAGGGACTAGTGTCAGCCAATAAGGGACTAGTGTCAGCTGGTTTTGTTTTTCCTTTCAATTAAGACCTAGACAACCAGGTGAGGGAGTTCCTTACTAATTAATTAGTGATCTCAATTCATCAATCAAGTACAAGTGAAGAGCAAACCCACAGACATTCGGCCCTACGTTGAATGAGTTTGACAAATATTGCTTATGGCCAAGTCCGCACTGCAGGGTTGAGCCCAGTCAGCACTGCTGTCCACTTCACTCAGCTAAGATTGACATGACAAGGAGACCCAAGAATACATCAGTCTTAGGAGATGAGCTATGTTCCAGAATGTACTGTCTGTCAGTCTGCAGGAAGGAACAGCTTTATGTGTAACTCTACAGTGTTCTGATCCAATCTATCAGTCCCTCTACAGTGTTCTGCTCCAGTCTATCAGTCCCTCTACAGTGTTCTGCTCCAATCTATCAGTCCCTCTACAGTGTCCTGCTCCAATCTATCAGTCCCTCTATAGTGTTCTGCACCAATCTATCAGTCCCTCTACAGTGTTCTGCTCCAGTCTATCAGTCCCTCTACAGTGTTCTGCTCCAGTCTATCAGTCCCTCTACAGTGTTCTGATCCAATCTATCAGTCCCTCTACAGTGTCCTGCTCCAATCTGTCAGTCCCTCTACAGTGTTCTGCTCCAATATATCAGTCCCTCTACAGTGTTCTGCTCCAATCTATCAGTCCCTCTATAGTGTCTAGTCTATCAGTCCCTCTACAGTGTTCTGCTCGAATCTATCACTCCCTCTACAGTGTTCTGCTCCAATCTATCAGTCCCTCTATAGTGTCTAGTCTATCAGTCCCTCTACAGTGTTCTGCTCCAATCTATCAGTCCTCTACAGTGTTCTGCTCCAATCTATCAGTCCCTCTACAGTGTTCTGCTCCAATCTATCAGTCCCTCTATAGTGGCTAGTCTATCAGTCCCTCTACAGTGTTCTGCTCCAATCTGTCAGTCCCTCTATAGTGTTCTGCTCCAATCTATCAGTCCCTCTACAGTGTTCAGCTCCAATCTATCAGTCCCTCTATAGTGGCTAGTCTATCAGTCCCTCTACAGTGTTCTGCTCCAATCTATCAGTCCCTCTACAGTGTTCTCTCCAATCTGTCAGTCCCTCTACAGTGTTCTGCTCCAATCTATCAGTCCCTCTACAGTGTTCTGCTCCAATCTATCAGTCCCTCTACAGTGTTCTGCTCCAATCTATCAGTCCCTCTACAGTGTTCTGCTCCAATCTATCAGTCCCTCTACAGTGTTCTCCTCCAATCTATCAGTCCCTCTACAGTGTTCTGCTCCAATATATCAGTCCCTCTACAGTGTTCTGATCCAATCTATCAGTCCCTCTACAGTGTTCTGCTCCAATCTATCAGTCCCTCTACAGTGTTCTGCTCCAATATATCAGTCCCTCTACAGTGTTCTGCTCCAATATATCAGTCCCTCTACAGTGTTCTGCTCCAATCTATCAGTCACTCTACAGTGTTCTGATCCAATATATCAGTCCCTCTACAGTGTTCTGATCCAATCTATCAGTCCCTCTACAGTGTTCTGCTCCAATATCAGTCCCTCTACAGTGTTCTGCTCCAATATATCAGTCCCTCTATAGTGGCTGATCTATCAGTCCCTCTACAGTGTTCTGCCCCAATCTATCAGTCCCTCTACAGTGTTCTGCTCCAATATATCAGTCCCTCTACAGTGTTCTGCTCCAATATATCAGTCCCTCTACAGTGTTCTGCTCCAATATATCAGTCCCTCTATAGTGGCTAGTCTATCAGTCCCTCTATAGTGTCCTGCTCAATCTATCAGTCCCTCTACAGTGTCCAGTATATCAGTCCCTCTATAGTGGCTAGTCTATCAGTCCTCTATAGTGTTCTGCCAATATATCAGTCCCTCTACAGTGTTCTGCTCCAATCTATCAGTCCCTCTACAATGTTCTGCTCCAATATATCAGTCCCTCTATAGTGTCCAGTCCAATCTATCAGTCCCTCTTCAGTGTGCTCCAGTCTATCAGTCCCTCTACAGTGCTCCAGTATATCAGTCCCTCTACAGTGTTCTGCTCAATATATCAGTCCCTCTACAGTGTGCTCCAGTCTATCAGTCCCTCTACAGTGTTCTGATCCAATCTATCAGTTGACTACAGTGTTCATGTCAATCTATCAGTCCCTCTACAATGTTCTGCTCCAATATATCAGTCCCTCTATAGTGTCCAGTCTATCAGTCCCTCTTCAGTGTCCAGTCTATCAGTCCCTCTACAGTGTCCAGTCTATCAGTTCCTCTACAGTGTCCAGTCTATCAGTCCCTCTACAGTGTTCAGTCTATCAGTCCTCTACAGTGTCCAGTCTATCAGTCCCTCTTCAGTGTTCAGCTCAATATCAGTCCCTCTACAGTGTCCAGTCTATCAGTTGACTACAGTGTCCAGTCTATCAGTCCCTCTACAGTGTCCAGTATATCAGTCCCTCTACAGTGTCCAGTCTATCAGTCCCTCTACAGTGTCCAGTCTATCAGTTCCTCTACAGTGTCCAGTCTATCAGTCCCTCTTCAGTGTCCAGTCTATCAGTCCCTCTACAGTGTCCAGTCTATCAGTCCCTCTACAGTGTTCAGTCTATCAGTCCCTCTACAGTGTCCAGTCTATCAGTCCCTCTACAGTGTCCAGTCTATCAGTTCCTCTGCTGTGTCCAGTATATCAGTCCCTCTACAGTGTCCAGTCTATCAGTCCCTCTACAGTGTCCAGTCTATCAGTTCCCTCTACAGTGTCCAGTCTATCAGTCCCTCTTCAGTGTCCAGTCTATCAGTCCCTCTACAGTGTCCAGTCTATCAGTTCCTCTACAGTGTTCCAGTCTATCAGTTCCTCTACAGTGTCCAGTCTATCAGTCCAGTCCCTCTACAGTGTCCAGTCTATCAGTTCCTCTGCTGTGTCCAGTATATCAGTCCCTCTACAGTGTCCAGTCTATCAGTTCCTCTATAGTGTCCAGTCTATCAGTCCCGTATTCCTTGCAGGTCCACAGCAGGGCTATTGATTGGGCTTGGACTGACTCCATACCAGCCACGCTGCTCCAGCAGACACAAATCAGTGGGCAGCAGCTTTTAATTGTAACTGTCTAGCAGAATGGTGTTGTTTTAATATCCTGTCACATATGTTGATGTAATACACTTACTAGCAGGCAGGCCCGAAAGCAAGAATCAATTAAGCACAGGAGTCTCCTTTTTGTTAAAACCCAATCTTGTTTTAATGATGCATGAAGAAATATTCAAGCATTGACATTTTACTGTCAGTTTCCTTAGAAAAATCAATTAAGATAATACAGGCCTGACCCAGTTCTCCAGTTAATGCTTATTAGGAATGTAATATGATTTACTGTCAGCCCTCCAAGTCTCTGCATCTCCTCCCATTAGCTGGTGCTGTTTCGAGAGCAGGGAGCTGCTGCCTGGCTGCCGTACAATACCAGATCACTGTCACTTCTCGGGAAGACCTGCTAGATCAACTGGGAGGGAGAGGGATAATGCCACTGATTGGGATTGTGGGCAGGGTTAACCACAGCGCCCAGGCTCAGAGGCACTACTCTGTTCTTTTACCCTACCTCAACGTGACACAGTGGCCACAACGTTACACATCACTCATTTTCATCAGTCATTATCATTAGTCATTATCATGGGCATCAAGGCGGTTTTATCCTCATTGTCATGAGATACTGTAATAATCTTGTATGTTCTTCCTGTCTTGTAGGGACATGTATGAGCGATACCCCAGTGGTCCCTGGGCGGGTTGGGGAGCACCGGATTACATCATTACATGTACATTCCATTACAAAAAAAGGGTAACTGTAATCCGCTACGTTACAGCCAAAAATATTGTAATCTGATTATAAATATACAGTGCCTTGCGAAAGTATTCGCCCCCTTGAACTTTGCGACCTTTTGCCACATTTCAGGCTTCAAACATAAAGATATAAAACTGTATTTTTTTGTGAAGAATCAACAACAAGTGGGACACAATCATGAAGTGGAATGACATTTATTTGATATTTCAAACTTTTAAACAAATCAAAAACTGAAAAATTGGGCGTGCAAAATTATTCAGCCCTTACTTTCAGTGCAGCAAACTCTCTCCAGAAGTTCAGTGAGGATCTCTGAATGATCCAATGTTGACCTAAATGACTAATGATGATAAATACAATCCACCTGTGTGTAATCAAGTCTCCGTATAAATGCACCTTCACTGTGATAGTCTCAGAGGTCCGTTAAAAGCGCAGAGAGCATCATGAAGAACAAGGAACACACCAGGCAGGTCCGAGATACTGTTGTGAAGAAGTTTAAAAGCCGGATTTGATACAAAAAGATTTCCCAAGCTTTAAACATCCCAAGGAGCACTGTGCAAGCGATAATATTGAAATGGAAGGAGTATCAGACCACTGCAAATCTACCAAGACCTGGCCGTCCCTCTAAACTTTCAGCTCATACAAGGAGAAGACTGATCAGAGATGCAGCCAAGAGGCCCATGATCACTCTGGATGAACTGCAGAGATCTACAGCTGAGGTGGGAGACTCTGTCCATAGGACAACAATCAGTCGTATATTGCACAAATCTGGCCTTTATGGAAGAGTGGCAAGAAGAAAGCCATTTCTTAAAGATATCCATAAAAAGTGTCGTTTAAAAGTTTGCCACAAGCCACTTGGGAGACACACCAAACATGTGGAAGAAGGTGATCTGGTCAGATGAAACCAAAATTGAACTTTTTGGCAACAATGCAAAACGTTATGTTTGGCGTAAAAGCAACACCGCTCATCACCCTGAACACACCATCCCCACTGTCAAACATGGTGGTGGCAGCATCATGGTTTGGGCCTGCTTTTCTTCAGCAGAGACAGGGAAGATGGTTATAATTGATGGGAAGATGGATGGAGCCAAATACAGGACCATTCTGGAAGAAAACCTGATGGAGTCTGCAAAAGACCTGAGACTGGGACGGAGATTTGTCTTCCAACAAGACAATGATCCAAAACATAAAGCAAAATCTACAATGGAATGGTTCAAAATAAACATATCCAGGTGTTAGAATGTCCAAGTCAAAGTCAGACCTGAATCCAATCGAGAATCTGTGGAAAGAACTGAAAACTGCTGTTCACAAATGCTCTCCATCCAGCCTCACTGAGCTCGAGCTGTTTTGCAAGGAGGAATGGGACAAAATGTCAGTCTCTCGATGTGCAAAACTGATAGAGACATACCCCAAGCGACTTACAGCTGTAATCGCAGCAAAAAGGTGGCCCTACAAAGTATTAACTTAAGGGCTGAATAATTTTGCACGCCCAATTTTTCAGTTTTTGATTTGTTAAAAAAGTTTGAAATATCAAATAAATGTCGTTCCACTTCATGATTATGTCCATTTGTTGTTGATTCTTCACAAAAATACAGTTTTATATCTTTATGTTTGAAGCCTGAAATGTGGCAAAAGGTCGCAAAGTTCAAGGGGGCCGAATACTTTCGCAAGGCACTGTATATATTTTTTAACTAGGTGATTACTTTGAGGATGACCTTTAAATTCCAGAAAGGATGTTTGGGAGGAAAACATTATCTTTGTTTTCTCAATGACATTCACATCATCAGTTTACGCTTGTTCCACCTGAGTGAGTCTGACCACCAATCAGAGACCACTATGCTGACCCACCAATCAGAGACCACTATGATGACCCACCAATCAGAGACCACTATGATGACCCACCAATCAGAGACCACTATGATGACCCACCAATCAGAGACCACTATGATGACCCACCAATCAGAGACCACTATGATGACCCACCAATCAGAGACCACTATGATGACCCACCAATCAGAGACCACTATGATGACCCACCAATCAGAGACCACTATGATGACCCACCAATCAGAGACCACTATGATGACCCACCAATCAGAGACCACTATGATGACCCACCAATCAGACACCACTATGATGACCCACCAATCAGAGACCACTATGATGACCCACCAATCAGAGACCACTATGATGACCCACCAATCAGAGACCACTATGATGACCCACCAATCAGAGACCACTATGATGACCCACCAAATGGGTTTGATGGATCGCGAGAAAAGAACAGGAATGGGCTTTTGTGGGCTACAATCCAAGCTGTTTAAGGATGAGGTCAGGATGACAGCAGTGGTGTAGTCTGCGATGATACGGATATCACTTATTATTGGTATCTACGTAGGGCGTTGATGTGAATCACACAGCTGCTCTCTCATTTCGCTGTTTGTGGTTGTATTTATTGTGGTTGTTGTGGACGGCTGTTCACAAATCTAAATGTGTATTTGAACTCAATAATGGTTGAGTTCAAGAAGTTTAAGCTGCCTATCAATCATTGTTTTTAAACCAGTAGACAGCCAGTGAAAAATGTGCTCTTGCAACAGCTGCATAGTGTGGATCTCAGCCTATAGAATAACAGTGTGGATCTCAGCCTATAGAATAACAGTGTGGATCCCAGCCTATAGAATAGCAGTGTGGATCCCAGCCTATAGAATAACAGTATGGATCCCAGCCTATAGAATAACAGTGTGGATCCCAGCCTATATAATAACAGTATGGATCCCAGCCTATAGAATAACAGTGTGGATCCCAGCCTATAGAATAACAGTGTGGATCCCAGCCTATAGAATAACAGTGTGGATCCCAGCCTATAGAATAACAGTGTGGATCTCAGCCTATATAATAACAGTGTGGATCTCAGCCTATAGAATAACAGTGTGGATCTCAGCCTATAGAATAACAGTGTGGATCCCAGCCTATATAATAACAGTGTGGATCTCAGCCTATAGAATAACAGTGTGGATCCCAGCCTATATAATAACAGTATGGATCCCAGCCTATAGAATAACAGTGTGGATCCCAGCCTATAGAATAACAGTGTGGATCTCAGCCTATAGAATAACAGTGTGGATCCCAGCCTATAGAATAACAGTGAGGATCCCAGCCTATAGAATAACAGTGTGGATCCCAGCCTATAGAATAACAGTGTGGATCTCAGCCTATATAATAACAGTGTGGATCTCAGCCTATAGAATAACAGTGTGGATCCCAGCCTATAGAATAACAGCTGCATAGTGTGGATCTCAGCCTATAGAATAACAGTGTGGATCCCAGCCTATAGAATAACAGTGTGGATCCCAGCCTATAGAATAACAGTGTGGATCCCAGCCTATAGAATAACAGTGTGGATCCCAGCCTATAGAATAACAGTGTGGATCTCAGCCTATAGAATAACAGTGTGGATCCCAGCCTATAGAATAACAGTGTGGATCTCAGCCTATAGAATAACAGTGTGGATCCCAGCCTATATAATAACAGTATGGATCCCAGCCTATAGAATAACAGTGTGGATCCCAGCCTATAGAATAACAGTGTGGATCCCAGCCTATAGAATAACAGTGTGGATCCCAGCCTATAGAATAACAGTGTGGATCTCAGCCTATAGAATAACAGTGTGGATCCCAGCCTATAGAATAACAGTGTGGATCTCAGCCTATAGAATAACAGTGTGGATCCCAGCCTATAGAATAACAGTGTGGATCTCAGCCTATAGAATAACAGTGTGGATCCCAGCCTATATAATAACAGTATGGATCCCAGCCTATAGAATAACAGTGTGGATCCCAGCCTATAGAATAACAGTGTGGATCTCAGCCTATAGAATAACAGTGTGGATCCCAGCCTATAGAATAACAGTGTGGATCTCAGCCTATAGAATAACAGTGTGGATCCCAGCCTATATAATAACAGTATGGATCCCAGCCTATAGAATAACAGTGTGGATCCCAGCCTATAGAATAACAGTGTGGATCCCAGCCTATAGAATAACAGTGTGGATCCCAGCCTATAGAATAACAGTGTGGATCTCAGCCTATATAATAACAGTGTGGATCTCAGCCTATAGAATAACAGTGTGGATCTCAGCCTATAGAATAACAGTGTGGATCCCAGCCTATAGAATAACAGTGTGGATCTCAGCCTATAGAATAACAGTGTGGATCCCAGCCTATATAATAACAGTATGGATCCCAGCCTATAGAATAACAGTGTGGATCCCAGCCTATAGAATAACAGTGTGGATCTCAGCCTATAGAATAACAGTGTGGATCCCAGCCTATAGAATAACAGTGAGGATCCCAGCCTATAGAATAACAGTGTGGATCCCAGCCTATAGAATAACAGTGTGGATCTCAGCCTATATAATAACAGTGTGGATCTCAGCCTATAGAATAACAGTGTGGATCCCAGCCTATAGAATAACAGCTGCATAGTGTGGATCTCAGCCTATAGAATAACAGTGTGGATCCCAGCCTATAGAATAACAGTGTGGATCCCAGCCTATAGAATAACAGTGTGGATCTCAGCCTATAGAATAACAGTGTGGATCCCAGCCTATAGAATAACAGTGTGGATCCCAGCCTATAGAATAACAGTGTAGATCCCAGCCTATATAATAACAGTGTGGATCCCAGCCTATAGAATAACAGTGTGGATCCCAGCCTATAGAATAACAGTGTGGATCCCAGCCTATAGAATAACAGTGTGGATCCCAGCCTATAGAATAACAGTGTGGATCCCAGCCTATAGAATAACAGTGAGGATCCCAGCCTATAGAATAACAGTGTGGATCCCAGCCTATATAATAACAGTGTGGATCCCAGCCTATAGAATAACAGTGTGGATCTCAGCCTATAGAATAACAGTGTGGATCCCAGCCTATAGAATAACAGTGTGGATCCCAGCCTATATAATAACAGTGTGGATCCCAGCCTATATAATAACAGTGTGGATCCCAGCCTATAGAATAACAGTGTGGATCTCAGCCTATAGAATAACAGTGTGGATCCCAGCCTATAGAATAACAGTGTGGATCCCAGCCTATATAATAACAGTGTGGATCCCAGCCTATAGAATAACAGTGTGGATCCCAGCCTATAGAATAACAGTGTGGATCCCAGCCTATAGAATAACAGTGTGGATCCCAGCCTATAGAATAACAGTGTGGATCCCAGCCTATAGAATAACAGTGTGGATCCCAGCCTATAGAATAACAGTGTGGATCCCAGCCTATAGAATAACAGTGTGGATCCCAGCCTATAGAATAACAGTGTGGATCCCAGCCTATAGAATAACAGTGTGGATCCCAGCCTATAGAATAACAGTGTGGATCCCAGCCTATAGAATAACAGTGTGGATCCCAGCCTATAGAATAACAGCTGCATAGTGTGGATCCCAGCCTTTGTAGCACTAACTGAAGTTTATTTCATGCTTTATCCAGGGACCCGGAGAGTAGAGCATTAGAGTCGTCTGATCTAGAAGTAGAAAAGCATAGATTCAATTTTCTGAAACATTTTTGGACAGAAAGTTTCAGATTTTTGCAATATTACGTAGATGGAAAAAGCTGCCCTTGAAATAGTCTTGAAATGTTTGTCAAAAGAGAGATCAGGGTCCAGAGTAACGCCGAGGTCCTTCACAGTTGTATTTGGAACGACTGTACAACCATTAAGATGAATTGTCAGATTCAACAGAAGATCTCCGTGTTGCTTTAGACCTAGAACTAGCATCTCTGTTTCTTTAGACCTAGAACTAGCATCTCTGTTTCTATAGACCTAGAACTAGCATCTCTGTTTCTTTAGACCTAGAACTAGCATCTCTGTTTCTTTAGACCTAGAACTAGCATCTCTGTTTCTTTAGACCTAGAACTAGCATCTCTGTTTCTTTAGACCTAGAACTAGCATCTCTGTTTCTTTAGACTTAGAACTAGCATCTCTGTTGCTTTAGACCTAGAACTAGCATATCTGTTTGTTTAGACCTAGAACTAGCATCTCTGTTTCTTTAGACCTAGAACTAGCATCTCTGTTTCTTTAGACCTAGAACTAGCATCTCTGTTTTGTCCGACTTGAAAAGTAAAACGTTTGCAGCCATCCACTTCCTTACGTCTGAAACACAGGCTTCCAGGGAGGGCGATGTTGGGGCTTCACCCTGTTTCATCATAATGTACAGCTGTATATGTTCCACTTAGCAGTGAAAGTTAACCTTATGTTTCTGAATGACATCACCAAGAGGTAAAACACGTAGCGAAAACAAGAGTTGTCCTAAAATATAAGCTGCGTATAGTGTAGCTGCTGTTCATAATGAACATCTTCATAGTAAAGCTGTTCATAGTGTAGCTGCTGTTCATAGTGTAGCTGCTGTTCATAATGAACATCTTCATAGTAAAGCTGTTCATAGTGTAGATGCTGTTCATATGGAAGCTGTTCATATTGAAGCTGCTGTTCATAGTGAACATCTTCATAGTAAAGCTGTTCATATGGAAGCTGTTCATATTAAAGCTGTTCATATTGAAGCTGCTGTTCATAATGAACATCTTCATAGTAAAGCTGTTCATATGGAAGCTGTTCATATTAAAGCTGTTCATAGTGAGTCTGTTCATAATGAAGCTGTTCATAGTGAAGATGTTCATAGTGAGGCTGTTCATAGTGAAGCTGTTCATATTAAAGCTGCTGTTCATAGTGAACATCTTCATAGTAAAGCTGTTCATATGGAAGCTGTTCATATTAAAGCTGTTCATATTGAAGCTGCTGTTCATAATGAACATCTTCATAGTAAAGCTGTTCATATTGAAGCTGTTCATAGTGAGTCTGTTCATATTAAAGCTGTTCATAGTGTAGCTGCTGTTCATAATGAACATCTTCATAGTAAAGCTGTTCATATTGAAGCTGTTCATAATGAAGCTGTTCATATTGAAGCTGTTCATATTAAAGCTGTTCATATTAAAGCTGTTCATATTAAAGCTGTTCATAGTGAACATCTTCATAGTAAAGCTGTTCATATTGAAGCTGTTCATATTAAAGCTGTTCATACTGAAGCTGTTCTTAGTGAACATCTTAACAGTGAAGCTGTTCATATTAAAGCTGTTCATAGTGAGTCTGTTCATAGTGAGGCTGTTCATATTGAAGCTGTTCATAGTGAGTCTGTTCATATTAAAGCTGTTCATATTGAAGCTGTTCATAGGGAGCTGTTCATATTGAAGATGTTGATAGTGAGGCTGTTCATAGTGAAGCTGTTCATAGTAAAGCTGTTCATACTAAAGCTGTTCATAGTGAGTCTGTTCATAATGAAGCTGTTCATAGTGAAGATGTTCATAGTGAGGCTGTTCATAGTGAAGCTGTTCATAGTAAAGCTGTTCATATTGAAGCTGTTCATATGGAAGCTGTTCAAATTAAAGCTGTTCATAGTGAATCTCTAGTGAAGCTGTTCATAGTGAGGCTGTTTATAGTGAGGCTGTTCATATTAAAGCTGTTCATATTGAATCTGTTCATATTAAAGCTGTTCATATTGAATCTGTTCATATTAAAGCTGTTCATATTGAATCTGTTCATATTAAAGCTGTTCATATTGAAGCTGTTCATAGTGAAGCTGTTCATATTAAAGCTGTTCATATTGAATCTGTTCATATTAAAGCTGTTCATATTAAAGCTGTTCATATTGAATCTGTTCATATTAAAGCTGTTCATATTAAAGCTGTTCATATTAAAGATGTTCATATTGAATCTGTTCATATTAAAGCTGTTCATATTAAAGCTGTTCATATTGAATCTGTTCATATTGAATCTGTTCATATTAAAGCTGTTCATATTAAAGCTGTTCATATTAAAGCTGTTCATATTGAAGCTGTTCATATTGAAGCTGTTCATATTGAAGCTGTTCATATTAAAGCTGTTCATATTGAAGCTGTTCATATTGAATCTGTTCATATTGAATCTCCTAGGGAAGCTGTTCATATTGAAGCTGTTCATATTGAGGCTGTTCATAGGGAAGCTGTTCATATTGAAGCTGTTCATATTACAGCTGTTCATAGTGAGTCTGTTCATAGTGAGGCTGTTCATATTGAATCTGTTCATATTAAAGCTGTTCATATTGAATCTGTTCATAGTGAAGCTGTTCATAGTGAATCTCCTAGGGAAGCTGTTCATAGTGAGGCTGTTCATAGTGAGGCTGTTCATATTGAATCTGTTCATAGTGAGGCTGTTCATAGTGACTCTCATAATGAATCTGTTCATAGTGAGTCTGTTCATATTGAATCTGTTCATAGTGAAGCTGTTCATAGTGAATCTGTTCATAGTGAGGCTGTTCATAGTGAGTCTGTTCATAGTAAAGCTGTTCATAGTGAGACTGTTCATAGTGAGGCTGTTCATAGTGAGGCTGTTCATAGTAAAGCTGTTCATAGTGAGGCTGTTCATAGTGAGGCTGTTCATATTGAATCTGTCATAGTAAAGCTGTTCATAGTGAATCTCCTAGTGAATCTGTTCATAGTGAGTATCATAGTGAATCTGTTCATAGTGAGGCTGTTCATAGTGAATCTCATAGTGAATCTATTCATAGTGAATCTCATAGTGAATCTGTTCACAGTGAATCTCATAGTGAATCTGTTCATAGTGAGGCTGTTCTTATTGAATCTCATAGTGAATCTGTTCATAGTGAATCTCATCGTGAATCTGTTCATAATGAGGCTGTTCATAGTGAATCTCATAGTGAATCTGTTCATAGTGAATCTCATAGTGCCTCCATGCCTCCACTGTACCACCCCCAGCCCACCTCTTCCCATAGCAGACATACAGGGTTCATATTGATTCTGTTCATAGTGCCTCCATGCCTCCACTGTACCACCCCCAGCCCACCTCTTCCCATAGCAGACATACAGGGTTCATATTGATTCTGTTCATAGTGCCTCCATGCCTCCACTGTACCACCCCAGCCCACCTCTTCCCATAGCAGACATACAGGGTTCATATTGATTCTGTTCATAGTGCCTCCATGCCTCCACTGTACCACCCCCAGCCCACCTCTTCCCATAGCAGACATACAGGGTTCATATTGATTCTGTTCATAGTGCCTCCATGCCTCCACTGTACCACCCCCAGCCCACCTCTTCCCATAGCAGACATACAGGGTTCATATTGATTCTGTTCAGGAGTGCCTCCATGCCTCCACTGTACCACCCCCAGCCCACCTCTTCCCATAGCAGACATACAGGGTTCATATTGATTCTGTTCATAGTGCCTCCATGCCTCCACTGTACCACCCCCAGCCCACCTCTTCCCATAGCAGACATACAGGGTTCATATTGATTCTGTTCATAGTGCCTCCTTGCCTCCACTGTACCACCCCCAGCCCACCTCTTCCCATAGCAGACATACAGGGACTCACACTCCACCTTTGACCCCTTGTAGATTTGTCCAAACCCACATGGATCAGCCTCTCTCCAGAGCCAGTACAAACCTTCCCTGAAGGAGCCAGTTCATCTGGATTCCCAAAGCACAGAGCATTTTGCTATCTGGTATCTGCAAGGTTTGGGTGTTGTTTATTGTTGCTGAGTTCAACACAAGTGCCATGATATACAGTGAAGATCAGAACACTTGTCATGGAATATAGTTCAGTGATATTTACCATTAAACCATTTTGACAATCTATCTCCTATGACCTAAACACTGATTAGTTTTCTTCAGGGTTGATTTATTAAGAAACATCTACATTAATTACTGTGTTTGTTTCATCATCAGGCTCGTAGATGTTGCATTAACCAGGTGTATTTGTAATAAAATGGAATGTAGGAAAATTTTTATTTTTATTTTATTTCAAAAATAATTTGACGACATAATTTTCATCTATTATTGAATTGTCAATGAGGCACCACCTAAAATATTTCCAGGAAAACAATTTAAAACACATGTAATGTTGAGCATTTCAGTAAATAATATACAATTCAAAACGAATTCACAAAACAATGAGAAATCTTCTACAACCGTTGTTTTATTTCAAATAATCTGTTTCCATAGTAACATCCAATTTGTCTCCGTCAAGATATTTGCTGTGGGTCATACAGGTAGGAAGGTGTCAGACAGGTTTTAATTCTATAACACACAATAACCAGGTCAAATGTGGAGAGGCTTGCAGGAAGTGACACGGTTTCCCCTGACGTGGCAGGTAGGAAAGTGTCAGACAGGTTTTAATTCTATAACACACAATAACCAGGTCAAATGTGGAGAGGCTTGCAGGAAGTGACACGGTTTCCCCTGACGTGGCAGGTAGGAAGGTGTCAGGCAGGTTTTAATTCTATAACACACAATAACCAGGTCAAATGTGGAGAGGCTTGCAGGAAGTGACACGGTTTCCCCTGACGTGGCAGGTAGGAAGGTGTCAGACAGGTTTAATTCTATAACACACAATAACCAGGTCAAATGTGGAGAGGCTTGCAGGAAGTGACACGGTTTCCCCTGACGTGGCAGGTAGGAAGGTGTCAGGCAGGTTTTAATTCTATAACACACAATAACCAGGTCAAATGTGGAGTGGCTTGCAGGAAGTGACACGGTTTCCCCTGACGTGGCAGGTAGGAAGGTGTCAGGCAGGTTTTAATTCTATAACACACAATAACCAGGTCAAATGTGGAGAGGCTTGCAGGAAGTGACACGGTTTCCCCTGACGTGGCAGGTAGGAAGGTGTCAGGCAGGTTTTAATTCTATAACACACAATAACCAGGTTAAATGTGGAGAGGCTTGCAGGAAGTGACACGGTTTCCCCTGACGTGGCAGCAACATTAGCATTGGTCATTACTGTTAGACAGACAGCGGGTATGCTTGGTTTTAATTCTATAACACACAATAACCAGGTAAAATGTGGAGAGGCTTGCAGGAAGTGACACGGTTTCCCCTGACGTGGCAGCAACATTAGCATTGGTCATTACTGTTAGACAGACGGGTATGCTTGGTGTACAGGCTCATATTGGCCCTGTGTGGTTAGCTACCTGTATGACAGGCTTGTTGGGGACAGGAGAAACAGCTGTCTTGGCCTGTGAGCTTTAGTAATTAGGCCTGTCATCTCTCTGGTCCCCCTTCAGCCGCGCTCCTCAGCCCCACACTAGGCCCGCTCCACAAAATGCTAATATTTTGCTTTCATTGTCACATTCACCTTGACACGGATATTGCCTGGGAGCATAACTGTATGAGATGCCTGTGAATGTGTATTGTTCCTTCTAATAAACCTGCTTCCTGTGTAGCTGGAGGCACCAGCAGCCATCAGATAGCGTCTCCTCTAGTGTCATCAATCACCTGCTCTGACAGACGGCCTTCCAATACATTACTTATTTTTTACATCCAGGAACACGCTTAATTATTTGTACTGTAATTAGTTGAAATGTCAGGAAATGTCAGCTGTGTGTAGCTGTGGAAGGGCTCTGCTTGAAAAGCTGCAATGACTGAAGTATCATTAGTGTCACATAACTAGACAGGATTCAGCTGGGGAGGGAGGCGGGGCTTCTCACAACCTAATCACCGTGGGTTACAGGCTGGTTATGTTACAGGCTGGTTTTAGAGACAGCTTCAGTGTTACAGCCTGGTTCAGTGATAGAGGCTGCTTATAGAGGCTAGTTCAGTTGCAGGCTGGTTATAGAGGCTAGTTCAGTTACAGGCTGGTTATAGAGGCTAGTTCAGTTGCATGCTGGTTATAGAGGCTAGTTCAGTTGCAGGCTGGTTATAGAGGCTAGTTCAGTTGCAGGCTGGTTATAGAGTCTAATTCAGTTGCAGGCTGGTTATAGAGCCTAGTTAAGTTGCAGGCTGGTTATAGAGGCTAGTAGCATGTTGCAGGCTGGTTATAGAGGCTAGTTCAGTTGCAGGCTGGTTATAGATGCTAGTTCATTTGCAGGCTGGTTATAGAGGCTAGTTCAGTTACAGGCTGGTTATAGATGCTAGTTCATTTGCAGGCTGGTTATAGAGGCTAGTTCAGTTACAGGCTGGTTATAGAGTCTAGTTCAGTTGCAGGCTGGTTTAGTTACAGGCTGGTATTAAAGTTTGGCTATAGAGGAGGGTTTTAAAAGCTGTTTTAGTGTTACAGCTTGGTTTAGTTACAGGCTGGTTTAGTTACAGGCTGGCTCACTTACAGGCTGGTTTAGTTACAGGCTGGCTCACTTACAGGCTGATTTTAGAGGCTAGTTTAGAGGTTGATGTTAGCTAGCATGAAGGCCATCTTATTAGCAACAGCAGTATTATTCTTCATGTCTTGACCCTGTCAAATGGGGCCTATTTGACCCTGTCGAACTGGGCCTATTTGACCCTGTCAAACTGGGCCTATTTGACCATGTTGAACTGGGCCTATTTGACCCTGTCAAACGGGGCCTATTTGACCCTGTCGAACTGGGCCTATTTGACCCTGTTGAACTGGGCCTATTTGACCCTGTCAAACGGGGCCTATTTGACCCTGTTAAACTGGGCCTATTTGACCCTGTTAAACTGGGCCTATTTGACCCTGTTAAACTGGGCCTATTTGACCCTGTCAAACTGGGCCTATTTGACCCTGTTGAACTGGGCCTATTTGACCCTGTCAAACTGGGCCTATTTGACCCTGTTGAACTGGGCCTATTTGACCCTGTCAAACTGTGCCTATTTGACCCTGTCAAACGGGGCCTGTTGACCCTGTCAAACTGGGCCTATTGACCCTGTCAAACTGTGCCTATTTGACCCTGTTAAACTGGGCCTATTTGACCCTGTCAAACTGGGCCTATTTGACCCTGTCAAACTGGGCCTATTTGACCCTGTTAAACTGTGCCTATTTGACCCTGTTAAACTGGGCCTATTTGACCCTGTCAAACTGTGCCTATTTGACCCTGTCAAACTGGGCCTATTTGACCCTGTTAAACTGGGCCTATTTGACCCTGTCAAACGGGGCCTATTTGACCCTGTCAAATGGGGCCTATTTGACCCTGTTGAACTGGGCCTATTTGACCCTGTTAAACTGGGCCTATTTGACCTGTCAAACTGGCTGCCATAAACAGACATCACAGAAATACAGTTGAATATTCTCTCTAGAAGCCGGGCAAAGCGTCCCCCTTTTCAATACAATGAATACCAAGTCAAGTTGCTGACTGAAAAGGTCATGAGAATCCTTATTCAGCCATTAGCAGGTTTCTAGCTGCATCCATTTGTCGTCCTCCTTGCTGAACCTCATCATGTCATTCTCTACATTTAATGATTGTTTTTGGACCCTAGTGGACATGGATATTATATAGCCTTCCAAACATATTATATGACCGTTAGTCGTTGCGATCAGCTGCCAGTGACTGTGAAATACATATTCAGCGTTTATACTGATCCTTTAATAGGTACAGACAGGAAGCCTGCATTTCCATCCAACACCAACATCATTTACAATTCTTTGAATAAATCCAGCAGGAATATCTTTTGTTTGGGAAAAGAAATCTGTGGCATTATGAGGTCCCTGGAGGGTTCACTGGTCATTCCTCTTCCAAGGGAAGACTGTGTGGGAGAAAGGGGAGGAGGGGGGGACACTGGAGGGTTCACTTGGTCATTCCTCTTCCAAGGGAAGACTGTGTGGGAGAAAGGGGGGAGGAGGGGGGACACTGGAGGGTTCACTGGTCATTCCTCTTCCAAGGGAAGACTGTGTGGGAGAAAGGGGGAGGAGGGAGAGGAGGGGGGGACACTGGAGGGGTTCACTGGTCATTCCTCTTCCAAGGGAAGACAGTGTGGGAGAAAGGGGAGGAGGGGGGGGACTGGAGGGTTCACTGGTCATTCCTCATCCAAGGGGAAGACTGTGTGGGAGAAATGGGGAGAGGGGGGGGACACTGGAGGGTTCACTGGTCATTCCTCTTCCATGGGAAGACTGTGTGAAAGGGGGAGGAGGAGGGGGGACACTGAAGGTTCACTGGTCATTCCTCTTCCAAGGGAAGACTGTGTGGGAGAAAGGGGGAGGAGGGGGGGACACTGGAGGGTTCACGGTCATTCCTCTTCCAAGGGAAGACTGTGTGAAAGGGGGAGGAGGAGGGGGGGACACTGGAAGGGTTCACTGGTCATCTTCCAAGGGAAGACTGTGTGGGAGAAAGGGGGAGGAGGGGGAGGGGGGACACTGGAGGGTTCACTGGTCATTCCTTCAAGGGAAGACTGTGTGGGAGAAAGGGGGAGGAGGGGGGACACTGGAGGATTTCACTGGGGTCAAGGGGAAGACTGTGGGAGAAAGGGGGGAGGAGGGGAGACACTGGAGGGTTCACTGGTCATTCTCTTCCAAGGAAGACCAAGGGGAAGACTGAAGGGTTGTGGGGAGAAAGGGAGAAAGGGGGAGGAGGGGGGACACTGGAGGGTTCACTGGTCATTCCTCTTCCAAGAGGGTGGGAGAAAGGGGGAGGGGAGACACTGAGGGAAGGTTGGGGGACACTGGTCATTCCTCTTCCAAGGGAAGACTGTGGGAGAAAGGGGAGGAGGGGGAGGGGACACTGGAGGGTTCACTGGTCAAAGGGAAGAGGAGGGGGAGGAGGAGGGGGGACACTGAAGGGTTCATTGGTCATTCCTCTTCCAAGGGAAGACTGTGTGGGAGAAAGGGGGAGGAGGGGGACTGGAGGGGTTCACTGGTCATTCCCTCTTCCAAGGGAAGACTGTGTGGGAGAAAGGGGAGGAGGGGGAGGGGGGGGACACTGGAGGGTTCACTGGTCATTCCTCTTCCAAGGGAAGACTGTGTGAAAGGGGGAGGAGAGGACACTGTTGAAGGGGTTCACTGGTCATTCCTCTTCCAAAGGGAAGACTGTGTGGGAGAAAGGGGAGGAGGAGGGGAGGGGGGACACTGGGAGGTTCACTGGTCATTCCTCCAAGGGAAGACAGTGGGAAGAAAGGGGGAGGAGGGGGGACTGGAGGGTTCACTGTCACGCAGCATACACCCCCAGAGCCCCCCCCCCCCTGCAAAAATGTTTTGACCACCCAGATAGCATACACAGCATCGCCACCATGCAATAAATGTTTAGAATGACAGGAAATGTACTTTAAAACTGGGGGGCTTAGGCTGCGTGAAGTACGCTATGCCAGGTGGAAGTGAGATGGGAGGAGACGCAGGGCAGAGGGAGAGGTTGGGGGAGCAGGGCTGGCTGGTTACCCTGGGCCTCTGGACAGACCACTGATGGTCATCCAACACCCTCCTTAATTAGCCGCAATCTGGCAGTGAACATGTGCTGTGATGTAGCAGGCCCGTTAGATATGCTGCAGATGTGGACCACCTTCAGCATGTCATTCCATTGTCTACAGGGACACAGAGCCTCCTCCAGCAGGCAGGGAAACAGAGGAGGGGGACAGGGAGCGCCAGGCAGTAACATGGGGACGTCTTGGCTGTTTCTCCATGACTGCTCCAGCTGAGACAGGACAGTAGAGGTGACCCCTGGTGACCTTGACCTTCAGAGAGCAGACTGGGTGGATTAACACTGTACCGTTATAGCCTCTACAGGACCATCTGTGAAGGAGAAGAGAATAGTGACTCTATTGAGAAATCATTCAGTGGAACACTGTCACTGTACTGTTGGAGCTAGAAACACAAGCGTTTTGCTGCCCTCAGATAACATCTGTTAAACATGTGTATGTGACCAATAACAGTTTATCTGATTTCTACCATTCACTGATCGTTATTCCGTGGTTATTTTTTAGAGGTTGCCAACAAAGTGCTCCGGTGACTGGTTTACATCAGAATGTTTTTCTGATGGACATAAATGCTAGACCACTGTGTGTTCCTTCTCTACAAGTGGCTCTACAGAATTGGTTTGGACCTCATAAACTGAGGATTATTCATGGTAGAAGTCTGTACGCTGTTTATAAATAACACAATATCCACAAACTGGCACAAGACATATTTAGAACAGGTCTCAGAACGTCTCATGGTGCTCAAGCATTATCTATTGGATGACAGAGTTTTCTGATTGGGAACCCATGTAAATGCATTTAAAGCTCAGTTTGGTAGCCGAGTCAGAAATTATATTCTATGATATTCAAATTAATCTGCACTTCAATATGTAGAGCAAAGATCTGCAAAATCATAGTCTGTGTAAAACATTTCCCAGAGCCTTCTAAGATTCCTGAATTATAATAGTTTTATTTCCATAGATAGAAATACATTCTGGATAGTTGTGCCATCCGTGTATTTTAACAGGATTAGTACTGTGACAGCAGCCCAACGTTGTGTTGATGTTAGTACTGTGTCAGCAGCCCAATGTTGTGTTGATGTTAGTACTGTGACAGCAGCCCAACGTTGTGTTGATGTTAGTACTGTGACAGCAGCCCAACGTTGTGTTAACATTAGTACTGTGACAGCAGCCCAACGTTGTGTGGATGTTAGTACTGTGACAGCAGCCCAACGTTGTGTTGATGTTAGTACTGTGACAGCAGCCCAACGTTGTGTTGATGTTAGTACTGTGACAGCAGCCCAACGTTGTGTTGATGTTAGTACTGTGACAGCAGCCCAACGTTGTGTTGATGTTAGTACTGTGACAGCAGCCCAACGTTGTGTTGATGTTAGTACTGTGACAGCAGCCCAACGTTGTGTTGATGTTAGTACTGTGACAGCAGCCCAACGTTGTGTTGATGTTAGTACTGTGACAGCAGCCCAACGTTGTGTTAACATTAGTACTGTGACAGCAGCCCAACGTTGTGTTGATGTTAGTACTGTGACAGCAGCCCAACGTTGTGTTGATGTTAGTACTGTGACAGCAGCCCAACGTTGTGTTAACATTAGTACTGTGACAGCAGCCCAACGTTGTGTGGATGTTAGTACTGTGACAGCAGCCCAATGTTGTGTTGATGTTAGTACTGTGACAGCAGCCCAACGTTGTGTTGATGTTAGTACTGTGACAGCAGCCCAACGTTGTGTTAACATTAGTACTGTGACAGCAGCCCAACGTTGTGTGGATGTTAGTACTGTGACAGCAGCCCAACGTTGTGTTAACATTAGTACTGTGACAGCAGCCCAACGTTGTGTGGATGTTAGTTCTGTGACAGCAGCCCAACGTTGTGTGGATGTTAGTTCTGTGACAGCAGCCCAACGTTGTGTGGATGTTAGTACTGTGACAGCAGCCCAACATTGTGTGGATGTTAGTACTGTGACAGCAGCCCAACGTTGTGTGGATGTTAGTACTGTGACAGCAGCCCAACGTTGTGTTGATGTTAGTACTGTGACAGCAGCCCAACGTTGTGTTAACATTAGTACTGTGACAGCAGCCCAACGTTGTGTTGATGTTAGTACTGTGACAGCAGCCCAACGTTGTGTTAACATTAGTACTGTGACAGCAGCCCAACGTTGTGTGGATGTTAGTACTGTGACAGCAGCCCAACGTTGTGTGGATGTTAGTACTGTGACAGCAGCCCAACGTTGTGTGGATGTTAGTACTGTGACAGCAGCCCAACATTGTGTTGATGTTAGTACTGTGACAGCAGCCCAACGTTGTGTGGATGTTAGTTCTGTGACAGCAGCCCAACGTTGTGTTGACGTTAGTACTGTGACAGCAGCCCAACGTTGTGTTGACGTTAGTACTGTGACAGCAGCCCAACGCTGTGTTCATGTTAGTACTGTGACAGCAGCCCAACGTTGTGTTGATGTTAGTACTGTGACAGCAGCCCAACGTTGTGTTAACATTGGTACTGTGACAGCAGCCCAACGTTGTGTTGATGTTAGTACTGTGACAGCAGCCCAACGTTGTGTTGATGTTAGTACTGTGACAGCAGCCCAACGTTGTGTTAACAGCAGCCCAACGTTGTGTTAACATTAGTACTGTGACAGCAGCCCAACGTTGTGTTAACATTAGTACTGTGACAGCAGCCCAACGTTGTGTTATGACAGCAGCCCAACGTTGTGTTAACATTAGTACTGTGACAGCAGCCCAACGTTGTGTTGATGTTAGTACTGTGACAGCAGCCCAACGTTGTGTTAACATTAGTACTGTGACAGCAGCCCAACGTTGTGTTAACATTAGTACTGTGACAGCAGCCCAACGTTGTGTTGATGTTAGTACTGTGACAGCAGCCCAACGTTGTGTTAACATTAGTACTGTGACAGCAGCCCAACGTTGTGTTGATGTTAGTACTGTGACAGCAGCCCAACGTTGTGTTGATGTTAGTACTGTGACAGCAGCCCAACGT